>NC_046662.1:20163228-20185774 GCF_010883055.1 Belonocnema kinseyi | reverse complement strand
TTTAAAAATTCATTCTTTTGTTAAAAATTCCTTATTTTAATTAAAAATTCAATTCTTGGGTTAAAATTGAACTATTTTGCTACTAATTTACATATTATGTTGAAAATGAATCTTTTTTGGTTGAAAGTTGAATCTAAAAGAAACATTTATGATGGTCAGGGAAAATAAAAAATTAGTCAGGGAAAATTCAGGGAAATTTAGGAAATAAAAAATTGTTCTTTTGTAGCAAACCTGTTTTTTAAATAACGTTTATTAAATTCGCGTCTCCACAATGAAGCTCAAACTAAGAAATAATAGCGATTTTTTTATTCTGGTACGATATCAATTTTTAAAAAGATAAAAAGGGTTCTAAAAATTAGTATTTACAACAATAAATATCCTACGAAAACTATGCATCATTAAGAAATACTTGATTTATTGATATTTTTCTGATTGTAAACGATTTTTTATTAATAGAAAGGGTTTTTATTATCCTCTGAAAGCTACGCAGCAATACACAATTTTTTCTTTTTATCGGAAATTGTCATTAAATTGAAATAAATAAATGACAAAAATAATAATTTTTTACTATTTAATACTGATTCTTGTATACACTTTAGTTTAATATTATCAGCATTTTTTCTGAATTATGGTAATTTTAATATCCTATCAATATTAGCTTTTTCATTATTCTATTATTTTAAAACAATCGCAAGTGTGGAAAACATTTTTAATGATTTATATAAATTTACTTACAATTTACAATGTATAAGCATTTTTTATTGCTGCTCAGTTTTTGGTGGATAATTATAGGTAAAAGTACCAATTTTTCGAACTCTGGCAATTAACAAAAAAATCTTTATAATAATGAAAATATTATTTATTAAAGTCAAAATTTGATCCCCCCTATTTCACCCCCCATTTCATTCAAAATCCGAAAAAAGAAATTTCCTAATTTTTAATTTTTTTATTTTAACAGGTGCCGGTTTTGACTTGAAGTTTCCCATGTAAAATGCATAGGGAAAAATCACTTTTTTGAGTTTTTAGAATAATTTTTTAGGGTTTGAAAAAATGTGACGGGAAAGTATGGGGGCCTGTAGAGAATTATCTAACGAAGAATTTTATCTATCAGACATATGGGTTTGACACCCCTAACACACCCCCACGAGTACCTAAAAACTACCCTTAAACCAAAAATGTCAATTTGTCATGAAATCGACGTTTTGAACACTGTACTCTCGTATTTTTTACTAAAAATTATTAATATTATTGTTTATTTAATTTTCAATTATTTAAACAAATTAAATTTGTTTGTATAACTTTTTTTTCTCGAAAATTCGTTTTCCCTCTAAAAATTATTGCTATTAGTCTAGCAGAATATTAATTAACATTGGTTAATGAATGTTTTATTATTCAAACAAATGGGATTTGTTTAAACAAATTTTTTCGAAATTTCGTTTTTTCCCTTTAAAATTATTGCTATTGGTCTAGTGAAGTATTTATTAACATTAATTAATTTTCAAATGTTTAAACAAATGGAATTTCTGTTAATACTTTTTTTAATAAAAATTATTAATATTTCTTCAGTGGAATATTTATCAACATTGTTTGATTAATTTTATTTAATAAAACTTTTTATAATAAAAATTATTACTTAAATATTGCTGATGACTTAATTATTATTAAATTAATTATTAGTTATTAATTATCACTGATAAATATTCCACTAGACCAACAGTAATAATTTTTATTGAAAAAAATCGAAAAGAAATTATTTAAACAAATTTCTTTTGTTTAAATAATGAAAAACGAATGACCTCATGTTAATAAATATGCCACTAGTTAAATAGTAATAATTTTTAGGGCAAAAACGAATGAAAAAAATTATTAAAACAAATTCAATTTGTTTAAACAATTAAAAATTAATGAACCAATGTTATTAAATATTCCACTAGACTAACAGTAATAATTTTACTGGAACAAAAGTTAATTCTCAAAAAAAAATTTTAACAAATTCCATGTTTAAATAATTAAAAATTAATTAACCAATTATGATAAATATTCCATTAGACCAATATTAATAACTTTAAGTAAAAAAAGACCAGAATACAGTGCTCAAAAAGTTGATTTCATGAAGAATTGACTTTTTTTGTTTTAAGGGTAGTTTTCAGGTACTCATGGATACCCATACTTTCCCGTCACATTTTTTCAAACCCTGGAAAATTATTCCAAAAACTTAAAAAAGTGATTTTCCCCATGCATTTTACATGGGAAATTTCCAGTAAAAACCGACACCTGTTAAAATCGAAAAATAAAAAAATAAAAAATTATGGATTTTATTTTTTCGGATTTGGAATGAAATTGGGGGGATCTTTGCCCTCTAAAAAATAAAAGCCTTTTTGAGCCACCCTAATTTACACGTATTTTTTATTGCTGCATAGTTTTCGCATGATAATTATAGTTGTACATAATAATTTTTAGAAACATTTTTATCTCTTAAATTTGTTGTTTAATAACACAAAATTCGCTATTATTCCTGATTTGAAGCTAATCTTCTAATAGTTTCAATAATCCGATAATATGAATTTATCATGTATCCGCTTTCCCCTAAGTCGTGCTTCCTTGAAATTACAGTTTCAAAATTTCAAGTGTCATCAAGAAATATAATATTCATTTTAAATTTGAAGATATTAAAAGATTGTTTATATATTTTTCTTCTTTAATCCTATTTTCCAATTTCTCAAATTTATTTTTACCGTCGTTTTTTCTGATCATGTTCTCAAATAATATTTAATGCTGGAGGACAAAATAGGGCTAAAATTTCACTTCTACTTTTTCCTCTTTTTCTTTCAAGCTCTATTTCCTATTTTTTTCTCTTTTTTGAAGTCTGATTTACCTACATTCCGGAAATAGGTTCGGATTACCCTAAAATTAGGGTATATTTCATTTTTGATTAGCAAAATTGTGGAAAGACATTTTAAAATTAGAAAATAAATTGCTGTTTTGGTTTCAGTCTTAAAAATGGCTTCTGCGTGTTTGGTTATCACTCGAGGAATTTCAACGACGTGTGCTCGCTATGGAAAACGTAATTTTCGAAAATTTATGTTGCATGGTAAACGAGGATCCAGGTTCCACAAAGAAAGAGAGGCGGGTCCAGATCGTCAGCTTCCAGTCGACAGTAAGTTACTTTATCTTGATTTCAAAAAATCTACTTTATGCACATTTACTAAATTGGTGATAAAATGTTTTTGCATTTAGGGGTCATCCATATTTCAGGATATCCCCCCCCCCCCCCCCGAAAAGTAATGTAGCTCAAGAATTTATCAAAACAGAAAAGAGGGTCATTTTTCTTGAAAAAAAAGATAATAATGGAGGAATAAATTCTTTCAAATAAAATTAATGCAAATCCCATTAATTTAATCTAACGAAACACGAATTTTCTACCAATTAGTTGAATTTTCAACTTATAAAGAATAAACTTCTACTCAAAATTGGAATAGTGCAATTGTAAGATAAGGAATTTATTTCCCACCAAAAAAAAACAACCAAATTTTCAACAAAAAAGTAACATTCTAAACTAAAGAGGTGAATTTTAAAAAAAATATATGAATTTTCAACTAATTAGTTCCACTTTCAAACAAGTAGTTGAATTTTAGCTAAATCAGATGAATTTTAAATAGTTTGATTTTTAACCAAAAAGGTAAATTTTCCATAAAAAAGATGAGCGTTAAGAAAAAATCTACAAATTACATTAGTTTTCAACAAAATTGTTGAATTGTAAAGCCGCGAAAGGACGAATTATCGAATGAATGTTCAACCCGAAAATATGATTTTTTAAGAAAAAAGTTTAATTTCTAACGAAAAGCTAAATTGTCATAAAAATAGTTTAATTTTCAAAAAAATATTTAAATTAAAACAAAAATGTAGGCTTCTGTAACAGCAAAGTTAATGCTTCATCACATAATTTAATTTTCTACAAAGTTGTTTAATCCCCAAAGAAATTAATTTAGTCCCAAAAATTTGCATTTTTAATCAAAAAGGGTGGATTTTCGTCCAAAAAGATTAATTTTTGACTAAAAAAGACCAATTTTGAGCAAAATACATGAATATTCAACTAAAAAAAATTAATTTTCAATAAAAATATTAACTGTTAACCAAACACGGAATAGTTACATTGCTAGTTAAAGAAATTAATGTTCGAAAAAATGTTTTCTTCTTTCCTAACTGTAAAAAAATGTTTAATCTTTCCTCTATTGTTCCATTTTTTCATGAAAAAATTACCCTATTCCCCCTTCTTCAGCTGATTAGGGTGGTTCAAATTTTCCTTTATCAAATTTGCATGTATATCACTTTTCTTTTGAAAAAAATTTAATTTATAGGTGGCGCAACATTACTCTTTACAATTAGCCATATAAAATGAATAAAATATTGCTTTTTAAATATCACCCCCATAAGTCTCTTCTACAGGGTCTCAAAAAGTCCTATAAGTGAAAAAATCGACTTTGTGAGTTTTGGCGCTAATTATGATTTTTTGCGTTTTTATATATGAAAATTGTTTCTAATAGATAAAATACTACTTTATACTGATCATTAAATCTTTACAAAAATTATTTAAATAATTTAGTATTGCTTTTAGCAATTTTCTCATACAATATAAATAGAAAGTCGCGTTCTTTTTCAGATATTCTTCAATTTTAAATTAGAGTGATGTGATAATTTATTAAATTTATCGAAATTATGGATTTAAAAATGTATTATTATTGTTAATAATATTCAATTAGTATAATGATATAAAGTTGCATTTTTTCTCAAATGTTAAACTTTTTATCCACGTTTTACTTAGTGAGGTAATATTTAATGCAGGTTAACAAACATAATCATTTAAATAATTTATTATTGTTTATAGATAGCTACTCTTGGAGTAATGCTAGAAAGTGGCGGATTTTTCTAAAATTATGAACTTTACTTAGACTTTTTATTTAGGAACAAATAATATTAATATTAAAACGATTTGCAGCTCAGTTGTTATTACTTCAAATTACAAAATGTTTATCTTTATAAATCGAATTTTTTAATTTCATTGATCCTGTAAAATGTTTGCAAACAGGGACAAAACCGGGTAATGACCTGAAATTTTTTTATGCGATTAAAACGGCCACCCTGAATATTAGAGAAATATTTTACAAAAGTAGATGTTTGCTAACCAACTTAGTCGATTAAATTTCTATTATGAGTTCAAGTACTGCAGATAAATAATATCACCGCTAAGCAAACTTAAAAATTATTGCTTTTTCTACTTCAATACAATTAGGATTAATAATATTAATATTTTAATTAAATTTAACACATTATTTTTTTTTCCAATCGATTTCGCAAAATTAAAAATCATTTATATAAAAAAAATGGACAATGCGATTTTACTGAAGTCATTTTAATTTCAACCAATTAAAATCAGGGTGTCCAATCAAATCTTCAAAAAATTGTCCTGATTCATTCAAATCTAAATTCTTCTGAGGGAGCGTCCATATATTATCTATATGGTACTCTCGAATATACTAACATTGCGAAGTGTCAGAAAATTTAGCAGTGAATTTTCAAGTAAATAAGACGAATTTTTAGAAGACACTTTAATTATCAACCTAAAAAGTTTAATTTCGAGAATAAAGTTTATTTTCAGCAAAGAGATATGTATTTTTAATCCAAAAGAACAAATTTTCGGCAAAAAAAAGATGACTAATAAAATAGTTGAATTTTATACAAAATAATTAAACGTTCAACAAAATAATTGAATTTTTTTAAACAAAAGGCTAATTTTTCAACCAAGAATATTAATTTTCTATCAAAATTCTCAACAAAATACATGAATTTTCCGTCCAAGGTCCAATTTTCAACTAAAATAGATAAGTTTTCAACTTAAAATTTATTAGTTAAATTTTTAGTTTAAAAAATTACTAATCAACAAAAAATACAAATCATCAATCAGTTGAACTAAAAAAAAAAAAAATACCAATTTTCAACAAAATATTTAAATCCTCAACCAAATAGATGCATTTTTAACAAAGATTAATTTTTTACTCAAGTTGAATTGATGAATCTTCAACCAAAAATGAAATAGTTGCATTTGCAGTTGAAAAAATTAATTAAAAAAATTTTTTTTGATCAGTTTAGTTCAACTAAAAAAGAATGCTTCTCCAAAATTTGTTACCAAATACTTGAATTTTCAACTTATAAAGCATAAATTTTGAACCAACAATTTAATAGTTTACTTTTCAGGTAAAAAAATAATTTTTAACCAAAAAAAAAGAACAAAAGAACAGAATTTCCAAATAGTTAAATTTTCAAATAAATAGTTTAATTGCTACCAAAATAATTGAATGTTTAATAAAAAATACAGAGTTCTCTAAGTACTTAAAGCTGTTGCTCTTGGTGGTTCGGAACCCACCTTAAACTGTAGGCCCCCCTCCCACCACCAAGTAAGTGTGTGTGTGGGGGGGGGGGTATAAAGGAATAGGGAAGAAGGTCCAAGAAAAATGTAAACCCTTAGGGGCACATTAAAAGCTTCCATTCCAGAATATTAATATTAATTTCAGCAAAAAAGAACTTTGCAACTATTTGAAGGAAAATTTAAATTTAATATGAACCATGTAGAACATTTGAAGAATATTTCAAATATCTGTTTTATGTCAGAAAAATATATTAAAAAAAAAGAAAGAGATTGTTCAAAATATTATTCTCTATAATGTTTATTGATTATTTGTTCATAACTTAAAAGCCTTGCCTTATTGTTGAAATTAATATAATATTTATTTAGCAGTATGCAAAATTGCAGAAAAAAAACGCAACTATCTGGTGTCAATTAAGATTAAGATAGTTATAAACAGTAATAATTTGTTAAACAATTATTTTTACAAATAGTTCAATATTTTAGAAAAAACCACAACTTCCTATCGTCGAGCATAAAAATTGTTATTAATTGTTGATTTTCTCTAATTGAAAAGTGGAGAAAAAATTTAACGTTTCAGAAAAACTGCAACTCTGTTGGATTAATAAATATCAAGCTAATTATAAACAATAATAATTTATTTAAACAATTATTTTTGCTAAAATGAATTAATTATCAAGTCACTCCAAGTAAAAAGTGGACACAATTTAAAAATGTAAGAAAAAACAGCAATTTCTATCTGTATTTCAAAAGAAAATTGCTAAAAACAATAATAAATGCTCTAAATAATATATGTTAACATCTAATTATCACTATGAAATAGTATTTTATACATTGGAAAAAATTTGCATCAAGAAAACCGCAAAAAAATCATAATTAGCGCCAAGAACTCGCAAAACCTATTTTTTCGCTTATGGGTTTTTTTTGGGACCCTATAGAACAGACTTGTGGATGTGATATTTAAAAATTAATATTGGATTCGTATTCTATGGCTAAATGTGAAGAGAAGAGTTGAGTTTCAACTCGATTTATCTAATATTGAGGATTAAAATGCATTTTTGGACCACCCTTATGATTACCCATTCCTAATAAAATAAGTTAATTAGATATTAGATATTTCGCAATCTAATTAACGTCGTATTTGTAGAACGAGGCGTCAGGGACATTGGATACATGGAAGGAAATTTATATAATGTTGTACCCGAAATGATACCGGAAATCATTGTTCCCTCTCTGGAAGGCTTCAAATTAAAACCGTACGTCACGTATCAATCTGAAAATGTGACCCAGGAGGAGTTTACTCCTGAAGACTTGTTTAATGCAGTTTATGCCACAAAAATCGCAGATGACTTCGAAAAAGGCCAATTGACTTCCGATGGTCAAGCGCTAAATCCCAGCGAGAACGAAAAACTTACACCGGACGAAGCCAAACTTCGAGCGGCTAAAACTGGCGCGGACATGTTTGACGCCGATAAAGAAGAAATTATTCGGGCTTACAAAAAAATGATAGAGGACAGTAAACTCAAGGCAAAAGAAAACTTGAAAACTCGAATACAGTACTAAAATTAGTTTAGTAATGAACAATTACAGTGAAATAAGCAATAAAAGGGGCGACTGTCTTCGTTCAAATAAACAAAATAGTATGAAATGGAGTAAGTATTCTGCCTAATCATAATTTATAAATCATCCTCTGGCCTGGGGCCACTATTTACTACCAGGGAAAATTTTCTTGATCAGGAAAGAGGGAATTTTATTGGTCAGGCAAGAGTTAGGAAAGAGTTAGGGAATTTTAATGGTATGGAAAATTCAGAAAAGAAGTTAGGTTTCTTGAAAAAAAAAAGTTTTATTCCGTTTATCTAAGACTCTATGTTAAAAAAATACTCGGTTACATGTTAAATGGTCAGGGAAAATAAAAAATTGTCTTAGAGAAAAATTATGGAATTTTGAAGATTAAATTTTGCGGTAGGAAATTTTCAAAAAACTAAAGTTTAAGTTAATTTTTGATTATTACGATTAAAATTGGAAATATTTGTTTAAAAATTAGTCCCTTTTAGTTGAGGATTCAAACTTTTTTGTTGAAAATTCATATTTTTTGGTCGAATTCGATTATTTTTGGTATAAAATTAAAAGCCTTTGGTTGTAATATCAAATATCACGTTTTTCGTTGGGAATTTATCCTTTTTCTTTGAAAATTTAAATACTTACTTGTAACTGAAACTTCTTGGTTAAAAATTAATTTATTTCGTTGATGTTTCATCATTTTAGAAGACAACCTTTTTTTGTTAAAAATTCAATTCATTTGTTGAAAATTATTTTTTCTAGTTGGAAATTGGTTTAACAGAAAATTAAGTCGTACATGTTTGGTTCAAAATGTATCTTCTTAAGTTGAAAATTCAAATATTTGGTTTAAAATTCCTGTATTTTATTAAAAATTCGAATTTGTGGGAGAATATTTAAGCTTCTTGGTCACTAATTCCTCCTTTTGATTGAAAATTCCTTTGCAAGTTAAAAATATTTTGTTGAAAATTCATTATTTTGTTAAAAGTTCTTCTATTTTGGTAGAAAATTCATCTTTTTAATTGAAAATTAGTTTTTTCTTATTTAGAATTAATTATTTTTAACTGAAACTGTCACTGTTCCATTTTTTGTCAAAATTTTTTTTTAAGAAATGTAATCTTTTTGGTTGAAAATTATACTATTTCTTGAAAAATTTACTTTGAATTGATTAAAAATTAAGTTTTTACTAAAAATTTAACTATTTTGTTCAAATTTCGTTTCCTTTTTGGTTGAAAATTTATCTTACTAACTGAAAGTGTCAGTATTTTATTTTTGGTATAAAATTTATCTTCTTAGTTGAAGATTTACCAGTTTAGTTGAAAATTCACTCATAACTATTCAATTTTTGGTAGAAAATGTACCTTTTTTGATATAAATGTAATCTTTTTCAGTAAAAAAATGTTCTGTTTTGTGTGAAATTGAATTATTCTATTGTTTGTTAAGAATTCCTTCCTTTCGATGAAAAAAAAAAAATAGTGAAAGATTCGTTTTTTTTTTAATAGAAAATTCATCTTTTAGGTTTGAAAATTTCACTATTTGGTCAAATTGACACTTTCGACACTTTTTGGTTAAAAATTTATATTTTTGTTTCGTTTTAAATTTAATTTTTCTAAAAGCAAATTGAACTATTCTAGTTTGGTTTGTAAATTTATCTTTTTTAGTTGAAAATTTATATACTAATTAAAACTGCAACTTTTTGATAGGAAATTCGTCTTTTGGGTTTCAAATTGAATTATTTCTTTGAGAATTTGTTTTTTGATTGAAAATTGATTGTTTTAATTGAAAACTTAATTCTTATATTTTGAAATATCATTTCTTTGCATAAAAAAAGGCTATTTGTTGAAAATATGTCTTTTTAAGACCAAAAATTCAACTGTTTTGGCAAAAAATTCAAGTTTTGTTGAAATTTCATATTGTGGTGTTGAAAAATCAATTAAAAACTTTCTGTGTTAAAATTTCAAATAATTGATTTTAATTCGCCTTTTTGGTTGAAACTTCGTCTTTTTTTGTTGAAAATTAATTTTTTTAATTAAAAATTTAACTTTTATATTTGAAAGTTCATCATTTTATTAGAAATTTTATCTCTTTGGTTGAAACTTTGACTATTTTGTTGAGCTGATATTTTTTAATTGAATATTCAACTATTTGCGCAAAAATTTAATTATTTCGTTACGAATTAATTTTTTGTTTGTTTGAAGTTTCATATCTTTCTTTGTAAAACTATTTTTATTATTATTTTTTTTTTTAGTTCAAAATTAATTTTTTCGTCTTTTACTATAACTCTCTGATTTCGGGTTGAAAATTGAATTTTTCAAGTTGAAACTTCGTTTTTTTGGTAGAAAAGTAATAGTTTTGATTTAAAAAGTTGTATTTATTGGGAAAATTAAACTGTTTGGTTAAAATTAATTTTTTATGCTAAAAATGTAACTGTTCGAAAATTTATATTTTTTAGTTGAAAATGTCATGATTTGGTTGAAACTGAATATTTTATTGACAATTGATATTTTTAATTGCAATCTTGACTTCTTGGTTGAAAGTTGAACCACTTTGTTGAAAACCTACATTTTTTGTTTTGAAATGTTCTATTTTTATGGTTGAAAATTAACTTTTTTTGGTTTAAAATTCATATTTTAGGGTTATAAATCCAACTTTTTTATAGAAAGATTTTTTTCTTGGTCGGAAAAGTTAATATTTTAGTTTAAAATAATTTTTTTATTTGAATACTTGATTGTTTTTTTTTTTGAAAAAGTATTTTTTGTAAATGAAAATAAATTTTTTGATGCTGAAAATCTAGCCTTTTCATTTTTGGTTGAAAACTTATCTTTTCTAATTGAAAATTGAACGCTTTTATTTGATTGAAAATGGATATTTTTAATTACAATTTTGACTGCTTAGTTGAAAGTTGAACTAGTTTGTTAAGAATTTTTTTAAGGTACGTCTCTCTGGTTGAAAAACTATTTTGTTAAAAATTAGTTTTTTCTTTGTTTAAACATTAATTTTTTCATCTGAAATTATAACTTTCCCATTCTTTCATTGAAAATTCAACTTTTTAAGTTGAAAATTCGTCTTTTTTGGTAAAAAAAAATAATCTTTTCAGCTTAAAATTTCCTATTATTTTATTGAAAATGCAACTGCTCGCTAAAAAATTAACTTTCTTTCGAAAATTCATGTTTTAGGCTTGAAAATTCAACTCCTTACCGAGAATTCACCACTTTGATTGGAAACTTGATTATTGTAGTTAAAAATTCATTTTGTATTTGATTATTTTATTGAAAATTGTTGACAATTCATTCTATTTTTCTATTTTTAGTTGAGAATTCAAGTATATTTTGTTGAAAATTCGTCTTTTGGTAGAAAATTAATCTCATTGGTTGAAAATTCGGCTATTGATTTAAAAATGATTATTTTTTCAGTTAAGAATGAAGCAAATTGGTTAAAAATTAAACTGCATGCTTTCTTCAAAATTAATTTTTTGTTTTAAGATTGATCATTTTAGTGAAAAATTCACTTCTTTTGGAACAATAATAAGAACAAATAAAGTTAATAATAAGTAGTTATTCGAAATCTATATTTTGCATTAAAAATTATTTTCTCTCTGAAATGGAAAAATTACACGATTGATACATGCTAGTAATTTATATAAAAGATGTTACAGAATTTTGAGTTTTGATACTCTTGAGCTTCCTTTTTGAGTGAAGGGAATTGAAAGAAGGGATTTTTTTTTAATTCATACAGCTTTATTTAATATACTATGTCCATTTGTATACATCATTGACAGTCCTATGATTTACAAATAGTATTTATTTACTATCATCAAGACCTATTGTTGCTTCCATTCCTTTTTACATACTGATATGGTAATCGTGAAATTCGTCTCTTATGTCGATAGCAAATAATTACCTTAAAAAATACACATTATTGACTACTCAAGTTTGCTTTGAGAAAAGATCCTTACACACCACCTACGCATATTAATCTGTAGAAAATATTGGCTCAAAGTAACAAACGAACCTTGAACCGTGAAACATTTGAACTTTTCGCTGCTCGAGTGAAATAATTTATGAGAAAATCAATCCATTTAAACAATGTTATTGAAACGTATCTATGAATACCATCATTCTAAAAAGGCAACGAAGGTCTCAAATTTCACCTCTTTATTTCCTCATTCAGGTGAAATTTACAACAATCAAGCACCAAATTACTTTTAAAAAATTACACAAATTTAGGACACCTTTCTTTCCTTCTGAGAATTTTTATATTCCCAATTTCTTTATCGTATTTGTAAAAATATTTTTTTTGCAGTATTGTCCAAGTGCCAAGTCTTCGGAATGAGAATGTTTGGGGCCGTACTTAAATTAAGTAACTGTACGTAATTTTTAATTTCCAGAATTGTTTTGAAAGTTATTGATAGTAGAATTAGGCAGGGTGTCCAAAAAAATCATTTTCAAAATTCCCAAATTTTTCCTTGATTAATTTTTCATTTTTCTTAATCATTAATGTTGTATTTCAGATGGAAATTAAAAATTTATTAATTTATACTTGAATTTTCAACCAAATAAATAAATTTTTAATATTACGTTTAAATTTTTAAACTAAAAAAATAAACTATTAATAAAAAAGTTCATAGATTATATTTCAATAAAAAAAGCTGAAATTAAAAAAAAATTTAATCAAAAAGACGAACTTTGAACGAATAAGATTTTTCGTTCAGGAAATAAATAAGAGTTGATATAGATTGTTGAACCTTCAAGCCAAAAGACAAATTTTCTCTACAAAAATTTAATTTTTAAACAAAAAATATGACTTTTCAGCAACAAATTAATTTTCCACGGAACTGATTCATTTTTGCCCCACAGAAATGAAATTTTAAAACAAGGAAATTATTATTTTTTTTACCAAAAGAGGAGAATTTTCAACTAAAAAACAACAATCTTAAAAAATTCAAAAGTTACATTTTCAATTAAAAAACTAATTTTAGACCAATAAGCAGGCTTTCTCTCTAAACAGTTAAATTTCCAATAAAATAGTTCAACTTCCAACTAAAGAGATGAATTTTCAACTAAAAATATAAATATTTGAAAAATGTTCTTAAAAAAGTGATTCAACCAAATTTTTTAAACAAAATAGTTGAATACTCCAGCAAAGAGAAATAATTTTTAATAAAAAAGCTGCATTTTCATTTAAAAAAATTAAATTTCTACTAAAGCAGATAAATTTTTGAATTAAAAAGAAATTTTTCAATTTTCTGTCAAAAAGATTTTAGTCGAATTTTCATGATCATAATATGAATTTTTGAAACAAGAAATAAGTTAATATGGAAAAAATTGAATTTCCAATCCAAAAAGACGAATTTTTAACCAAAAAGGATGACTTTTTAACAAAATCGTTGAATTTGCTACCAAATATTAGTTGCATTTTTATCCAAAACAGATCAAATTTCTCTTTAAAAATATGACTTTTTATTTTTTTAAACAACAAATTAAAAAAAATAGTTAAAATTTTGGTTAAAAAACGTTTTAGCTGACTTTTCAAAATCAAGATATGAATTTTTTTAAACAAAAAATAAGTTTCTACGAAATATTTAATTTTCAATCAAACAGTTATATTTTTATCCAAGAAAGATATTTTTATTAAAAAAAAGAAAAAGAATTTTCAACAAAATAGTTGAACTTTAATCAATAAAAGATTTATGAGCTATTGTTCTTGGTGGTTCGGAACCCACCTTAACCTGGTGGGTTAAAACTTAACTTAATTAAAACTTAAAATTGGTCTTTTTGCTTAAAAATTTAACTTTTTTGTTAAAAATTTATATTTTTGGCTTGGAAATGATAATATTTTAGTCGAAAATTCAACTGTCCAATAAAATTGAATATTTGGAAGTTTTTTAACACGAAAATATTACATTTAAACAACCAGTAAATTTTATGCGAAATAATTAAATATTCAACAAAACAGCAGAATTTTCAACCACGCGCTTGCATTGTTATCCAAGAAAGATGTAATTTCTGCTAAAGCAGGTGAATTTTAAAATCAAAAAGACAACATTTCCAAAAAGAGTTGAATTTTCAAATGAACAGTTGCAATTTTATTCAAGAAAAGTGAGATTTCTTCTAAAAAAGATGAATTAAAAAAAGTTAAATTTTCATCAAAAGAATATTCCAAACTCACTTTAATACCATTTAATGCCATTTTCAACCAAAAAGTATGGACTTCAACAAATTTGTTAAGTTTTCAACGAAATAGTTGCATTTTTGCCCTAGAAAACTGAAAACGGCTGAATTTTTAAAGCGAAGACAAATTAAAAAAAAAAGAGTTGAATTTTCATGCAAAAAAATTTCAATTGACTTTTCAAAAAAAATTACGAATTTTAAACTAAAAGTACACTTTCTAAGTTATAGTTGTATTTTTAAAAAAATATTTTCATTTTTATCCAAGAAAGATGCAATGTTTCTGCTAAAAAAGATGAACTTTTAAATGAAAAAGATAAATTTTCAGAAAAAGAAAGTAATTTTCTTCCAAAAAAGATTTCAGTTGATTTAGTAACAAAAAAAATATGAATTTTAAACAAAAGTTTAATATTCTACGAAGAGTCTAATTTTGAACCCAAACAGACGAATTTTTAACAAAACAGTTTAATTTGCAACGAAAAAGGATATCTTTTAAAGAGCATTGTTAAATTTTCAATCAAATAATACTTTGAGAAGAAAGTTTTTGCGAATTTTACAAAATTGCCTACAAAAGTGAAGGACCCCTCTCCTCTACCGTAACAAATCGTAACAAAATGTCTCGCCTCTCTTGATCTGTTACGTAATTCAAGTGCGGTCCTTATTGGTCGATTTTGGGAAACTTCACCCAAATTTTTTTTTTCTGTTGCCTCTAGAAAGAATGATAGATTCGCCGAGATTTGGCTAACTTAAGAGCTATAATTGATGCGTTTATCAAAAAGATTCTTGAGCGAAGTTTGTTTGTTTTTTCTGGGTATTAAAGAATGCTGAATTCGAATGGGATAGTCGTTGTTAGTTGTGCGCGGTCGGTATTGCTTTTCTAATACAGCTATCGACCTACGTTTCTATTTTTTATTTTATAATCTACGCGTAGAAAGAAGTGACGTCTTCAGTGCAGATTAAGTCGAAATTATGTCACAGCATATCTTTTTTCTTTTCAATTCGTTTCGAATTTTCAGATAGTCCGCATTCTATAAATGTAGATCAGTTCTGGAATTGAAGAGCATGATAGTTTTCAACGATTTTTATTGTTCTCACTGGTTTAACTTCAATTAGGGCCGGCTCAATTCCATAAGGCAGTTAATCGATGACAAGTATAAAAATTTAAAAAAATTAAAAACTCCGATTCATCTAATTTAATGAAAAAGCAATGAAAAACCACACAAGAATTGCGAGGAAATTAACTTCTTGAATTGACTTCATACTTTGATCACATTTTATAATTTCTTAAAAACTGATTATATTTTTATAAAACAGTTTTCTTTTCAGTGTCTGGTTAAAGTATGGATAGAAAATTTCAGACTGAACATTGGATGAAGGGAATAGAGACTGGAAATTTAACCCTCAAAGTGCATACATGGTAAAAATCACAGTAAAGTTCATCGTGGGTGTTTAACACTCCAGCGTATTTAATCATGTATTGTTCAACCCCTATTAAATATTTTGTCACAATGAAATTATCCGATATAGTTTGAGGTATCTTTTATAAGGTAGAGTTGATTTTATGGCCATTTATTTATTTTAAGTTTGTTAAACAAATTATTGAAACAAAAGAGTGAAAAAATTAGGTTTTTACTTAAAAATTCATAACTCACGCAATTTTAATTATTTTAACCTGAAAATTTATGACTATACTTTTGAAACAGTGTGTTTTCATAAAAAAAATTGCAACATGGGTGCTTTCAAAAAAGATATTTATTTGCACCCCACGATTTTTTTACCTCCACTGTCGCTTGACGCAGTATGCGGAACGAAAATTTGTTGGGGTTTCTGATACCCACAATGCACTTTAAGGATTAAATGATGGGTTTTTAAATTAGGTGCTTTGATTGTAGGGTACTTCCAATTTCGTTTTACACTTTTACTTATTTTTAACCCTTAATTGTCACTCGGGGTCCATTGTACCCAATGCTTTTCTCAATCGTGAATATTTCTATAATGCCTGCTTCATTTTTTGCATTTTTTTCACTATATTAACATCTGCATTTTTTCATATGAGCAATAGAATATTGTTCGCAAGACTTTCAGGAAAATCCACATTAAGTTTCAGGTAAGTCTATTCAAAACTTGAGAAATTATCCACAGTTTTCAACGCTCGGGTCCATTGGACCCATGTGACAATTACCGATATTCGTTGGACGTGTGACAATTAAGGGTTAACTTAGATGATTCTAAATCTGAATTCATAATTGGAAATGTCTAAAGTTCCAATTTGCGCAGTTTGGATTAGAATGTTTAATTATTTATTATTGTTGAAACTTTATTTAATTGTTAACAAATCTTTCTGGTTCTTTCTAGAATTTTTTCTTTTCCTTTTTCATAAAGGGAAAACACTCTAATAATTCTATTTGCATATGAAAAATGGCGACCTTTGAGCCGGATATTTTTTTTAATAGACAGATGTGTGTATTCTCGACGAGTTTTACACTAAAATTGGGCTCTAAATACTATCAACTATTTTTTGTCGGTAAACATTTACATCGCATAAAACAGTTCTTAGCAGGTAAAAAAATGTTGTACGAGTCGAGTATTTATTAATTCGTATATGAAGAACGCAACACTTCTTCCTTCTTCACTATAATTTGTTAACGAAACCAGATAGCCATTGTTATGGAAAAGTTTCCCTCTTCTATCCAGTCTCGTCAAAAAATTTATTTTAATGTGCCTTGGATCAACTACTTTTTAATTTCTAACTATAATTTATTATCGTCATATTTATTTATTTAGTATGGACACTATTTTATTAAGAGTGGAAGAGACACGACGAAATCATTTTTGTACGTGTCGTGTTAGGCGATCGATGTATCGTATCGTTTTCTCCTTATCTTTTTTTCAATTTTATGTAACATTTTTTTAATTGTTTCCACTCTTCTAACGTCTTAAAAACACACCAATGGCGCGAGTCTCATTTTTGTAAATGTACCCTTTTTTAAGATTCTATATTCGCAAGCCAGCATCACTCTCGATAAATTCTGGATTGAACTAACACTGTAAAAATTACATCTTCAAGCTTTGAGCAAAATTTTCTAAATATTTACACAAACTGTTAGAGGACAACAAAAATGAGCAATTTTTTTACTGAAGATTCTCATTTGAATATTGTTTAGCACTTAAAATTTTTTGGGGGGTCGTTCAAAAACTATGTCACACTTACTTGAGGGGGGGGGGGATGTAACAAAGAATGTTACATCATAATTGGAAAATATAGAATTTAATAACAATTTTTTCCTACTTTTCCCGTTTTTTCATTTAAGGGCATGTGATACTTAGAAAATGGTCGATTTTGCCAGTTTTAGGTTCCCCCGGCTTTTTTTAAAAAATAATAAATATATTGTCTCAAAAATTTGGGAAATGATAGCGAACACGCTAACGGACGTCCCCAAATACTTTTTTTGTGAGTTAATTCAAAAAAGTTTTAATTTAGCAAAATGTGATTAATTTGCATCGTGCTTAGGAAATAGTATCGATTTTTTCAGTGTTAGATTCCCTCGGCCTTTTTCCTAGGATAAGAAATATTTTGCCTTCAAAATCTGGGAAATGATATCGAACATGCTAACGGACATCCCCACACTTTTTTTGTGTTTTTTTATCAAAAAATTTTTGATATTGCCAACAACGTGCGTGAATATTTCGAGGTTATGTGTGCTACATAACCTTGTTTGCCGGCAATGAAAAAAGTTTATTCCATGAATAATTTCCAGATTATCGGAAAGGCAGAGATGAAAAACGACGTAACCTCAAAATAATGCATGTGCATAACATTTTTATTTAGCAAAATAATTTTTTTTGTTATTATATTCCTCATGAAAGAGTCCAGGGACGTCCGTTATCTCCGAATTCAGTTTTAAAAAATTTTTCATTTATGTGGAAAAAAGCCGAGGAAACTGTATCACATGCCCTTAAATGCGAAATGAATTAATAGAACCCTATCAGAGAATACAATATTTAACTATTTTATTAAAAATTAGTTATTTTGTTGGTTAAAAATAAGTTTTTAACTCAAAATTTATCTATTCTATTTTTCGTTGAAAATTTATATTTTTTAGTTGAAAATTCAAAATTTTTGTTGAAAATTATGTATTTTGTTGTAAATTTGTCATTTTTCCGTAGAAAATTAATTTTCTTGATTAAAAATGTATCTACTCCCTGGCGGACCGAAGGAACCGAATGGAGCCTCTACAAAGTACCCGTAAAGACCCCATTGGGTCCCCATTCGTTTCCTTTTTAAAAAACTCGAAAAAACAGCAAAAGAAACTTTTAAATTGTTGAATTTCGGATTCTACGTTTGAAATTCCCTACAAAAGTCGCGGAATAATCGCAATAGTTTTTTTCGCAACGGTAAAAAGTTAAAAAAAAAATAAGACGTGCCTGTTGACTGCTACTTACAGGCGATGCGTTTGAAGTGTTGCAGTCAACAGGAGTTATACGTCTTATATATTTTTAAAACTTTTTACCGTTGCAAAAAAAAAAAACTATTGCGATTATTCCGTGACCTTCTATAGGGAATTTTAACGTAGAATCCGAATTTCAACAATTTAAAAGTTTATTTTACTGTTTTTTCTAGTTTTTTAAAAAGAAACCGAATGGGGACCCAATGGGGTCTTTACGGATACTTTGTAGAGGCTCCATTCGGTTCCTTCGGTCCGTCAGGGCTTCATTAAACGTTAAAGTACTTCGTTAAAAATTTATTTTTGGAAATTCATCTCTATGGTTGAAACTTAAATATTTGGTTCAAAACTCGTTTTTTTCGGATGAATTTTTTTCAAACTGTGAATCTAACTTTTACATATCGTTTGTAAAATTGATCGATTTCGTTTAAAAATGCAATAATTAGGTTGAAAATTGATATTTTTTGTTAATTTGTCTTGTTTGGTAGAAAGTTAATCTTATTATTTGAAAATTTAATTACTTTTATGAAAATACAATTTTTGTTAACTGAAAATTTAACTGTTGCATTATTGTTTGAATATTAATTGCTCTTAGTTAAAAAAATAACATGTTATTTGAAAATTTATGTATATTTTTTTCAGTAAATTCGTATTTTTTAGTAGAAAATTAATCTTATTGATTAAAAATGTAACTACTTGGTTGAAAGTTGAACTACCCTGGCGGACTAAAGGAACCGAATGGAGCCTCTACAAAGTACCCGTAAAGACCACATTGGGTCCCCATTCGGTTCCTTTTTAAAAGACTCAAAAAAACGTTATATTTTCGATTAGAAACTCACGGAGTAATCGCAATACTTTTTTTAGCAGCGTTCAAAATTTAAAAAAAAGTCATTAACTTCTGCTGAAGGTGACTTCAAGCGCATCCAAAATAGCTCAAGTAGCATGTTGCGCGCGAAGTTTAAAAATAAAATTCTCTCTCACTTGCATCACAGCGTTGTTGTCTGAGGTTTCCTCTGTAGGGCGCTAGCATCCAGATAAAATTCTTAAAGTTACCGATAGAACGCTTATTATCTGCTACTAAAAGAAGATGCACTTGAAGGCGCATCGGCCCTGTAAATGACAGGCATTTTATTTTTTAAGGTTTTTAGCGCTGCAAGAAAAAGTATTGCAATTACTCCGTCAGTTTCTAATGCAAATTCTAACGCAGAATCCGAATTTCAACAATTTAAAAGTTGATTTTGCTGTTTTTTCGAGTTTTTTAAAAAGGAACCGAATAGGGACCCAATGGGGTCTTTACGGGAACTTTGTAGAGGCTCCATTCGGTTCTTTCGGTCCACCAGGGTTCTTTGTTAAAAATTCCTTTTACTAGTGGAAGACCTATTTTCTTGGTTAAAAATTTAACAATTTTGTTGATCATTCTTATACTTTGTTGTTTTGAAAATAATTTTCATAATAAAAATTGAACTTTTTCATTTTTGTTTGAACATTTATCGTTTTTAATTGAAAATTCTACAATCTGGATGAAAATTTATGTATTTTATTGTCAATTCGTATTTTTTGGTAGAAAATGAAGCTTACTGACTGAAAATTTAAATGCTTGATTGAAAGTTTAACTAATTTGTTGAACATTCATATTATTAATCGAAGATCCATCGCTTTTATTGAAAATTGAAATATTTTGTTCAAAATTCGTTTTTTATTTGTTGTAAAATAAATTTTTTCAGCTGAAGATTTAACTATTCTATTGTTGGTAGAAAATTGATTGTTTTTAGTTTAAAATTGTACTGATTGATTCTAATTTATCTTTTTGTTTAAAAATTCATATTTTCGGGTAGAAAATTCAACCCTTTGGTGGAAAATTGGTCTTTTTGCTTAAAAATTTAAATATTTTGTTAAAAATTCGTATTTTTGGCTTGGAAATTATAATATTTTAGTCGAAAATTTAACTGTCCCCTAGAAAATTCACCTTTTTGGTTTGAAAAATCAACAATTTGGTTTACATTTTTTTTCTATCTTATTTGAAAAATTGTTCCTGGTGAAAAATTGGAAATACTTTTTTGATTGAAATATCCACTATTATACTTTCGTGGAGAATTAACTTTTGTGATTGAAGATTCCACTACTTTTTTGAAAATTGAACTTCTTTGTTGAAAATTGATTTTTTTAAAAATTTCATTATTTTGTTTTTGGGTCGAAAATTCAAATGTTTTGTGGAAAATGCAACTATGTTTGGTTGACTTTATATATTTTTTAAATATGACCTTTCAGTTATCAATTCATCTTTGTGATTGAAAATTCAATTATGTTGTTAAAAATTTAATTATTCGTCGAATATTCAAATTTTTGGTGAAAAATTGGTTTCTTTTGTGTCAAAGTTCTACTATTTGGATGAAAAAATCATCTTTCATCATTATAAATTCATGTTTGCTGATTAAAAGTTGTTTTTCGAAGAAAAAACAGAACTTACAAGGGTGTTGGTATTTGAATGGCCTTTTGGATACGTTTTGCTTATTTTTGAACTCGAAAATGAAGATAGATATTTAATTTCCGATTAAGAGTCCTCTTATAGTTTTCATCTACCACTAAAGAGAAGCAGAGATTGGCCAGAATTTTGCACTTATCTGAACTTAATTCTCGACTTTTGAGATCTTACCTTTACAATTCCTCGTACACAAAGTTACCTTAAAAAGTGCAACAATAATACAAAATAGAATAGTAGCAAAAATGAGACTCGTAGCACTGGGTTTCTTTGACGAATTGTTGGTTGGTGTTGCTTATTAATTTTATCAGTCTATCATATAACTGGGTATTCGATAGATATATCAGTCGTATAATAAGGCGCACGTGCTACCTCGTGTCGCTGAACTAATCTAAACTATGATTATTTTGTTCTTATATATTATATTGAACACTAATTTAACCAAAACAGTATAGTCACAATGCAATACCAATATTTTTTAAGTTCACCCCCATAAGCCTATTTTATACTGTTAAAAAAAACCCATAAAAAGTGAAAAATTGGGTTTTCCGAGTTTTTGGCCCTAATTATTAGTTTTTGCTGTTACTTTTAAAATAATTTTTTTTAGCAAACAAAATTTTACTTTATAATTTTGATTAGGTGTTTAAATACATTGGAAATACTTAATTAAAGTTAACAAAAGTAATGGTTTAAACAATTTATTAGTGTTTTAATAATATTCTCTTTAAATAATGCAAAAATTTGCAGTTTTTTTTGAAAGTTTAAACTCTTCAATTAGAATAAGGTAATAATTAATTCAAGCAACAAACATACTTGTTCAAAGAATTTATTATGATTTTTTATAATATTCTCTTTGAATAAAGCTTCAAAATGACAGTTTATTCTGAAATTTTTTACTTTTTTTCCACTTTTCACTTAGAGTGAGATAATAATGAATGAAATACACAAAAAAATTGTTTAATCAATTTTTTATTGTTTATAACTATCTTTTCTCATAGAAATGTCAGAAAGTTGCAGTTGTTTCTGAAAGTTTTAACTTTGCTTTCACTTTTTAGTTATAAACAGATAATAAATAAACGTGACAGAATCATTTTTTAAACAATCCTTTTCTTTTTTGTGAATATATTTTTTTTAATAAAACCAGATAGTGGAAATATTCCTCGAAATATTCTTCAAGCTTTCTGTATAGATCATATTGAATTGAATCTTTTCCTGGAAGTAGTTACTGAGAGGCAATGAAAAGCTGAAACTTGCAGGGATAAAATCAATTTTTTATCATTACTCTAAGAGAATATATATACAGGGTGGACACGCTGGGGCTTACATACATGGCGAGTTGAATGCTACCCGAATTGCATAACAGCAGGGCAGAAGTTATTATACAGGGGTATTTTCATATTTCGCGCCTTTAAAGTTTCATTCGGATTGGCCATTCCGTCAAGTCCGTGCATCTTCGGATCAAGTTTATGATAGTTTC
>NC_046662.1:20156480-20163128 GCF_010883055.1 Belonocnema kinseyi | reverse complement strand
TTAAACAATTATGAGTTTTATGTTGCATTATTCACAGACAATATTAGTAGTAATATAATAAATAAAATAAACATTATAATATTAGCAATACTGAAAAATAAATTGCTTAAAGAATTATTTTTAGTAATTCTACTTAATTATTGCCTCGCTCTAACTGAAAAATTAAAAGCAAGTTGAAAAATTCAGGAAAAGCCGCGATTTTTGAACTATATTCTAATAGAAAATTATTACAAACAAAAATTTAGATTATTTAAACAATTTATCTACACACCTAATTATCACTACAAAGTAATATTTTATGTATTAGTAACAATTTTCTCTAAAATATGCGACAAAAAGAATAATAATTAGCGCCAAAGACTCGCGAAAATCAATTTTAGTTTTTTGAATTCAAACAAATTGAAGGGGGGGGGGGGGTGGCGTGCAAATTCAAAGACGAAATTTCCCACGCATTTTTGGACCACCCAAGTGTAGAGGCTCTAAGAGTCTCTAAGGAGTGAACTAGGTTACTCCAATTATAGATTTGATCTATTTTTTTACTTCAGCGATAACATTTGGTAGCACGTGTCGTCAGCCCTTCGCGTTTTCAATATTATTTGAAAGGTAACATTATTATATAATATTTTAATCATAGGTGTTCTCGTTTCTAGAAAAAAATTATAATTCTATAGTAAAATGTAAGCTGACGAGAACTCTTGACGCGATGTCAATTGGAATGGAGTCTGAAAATCGAATTTTCAGTACCAAGCACAAATTTTCTATTAAATATTATTTAAACTGAAAGGCTTCGGCGCCGTCTAGTACAAAATAATTAATCTTACATATCTCTGTTATGGAAATTATATTGACCATAGCTTAGGCTCAATAGACTTTAAAGTCGACGATTTAAAATCTGAGTGCGAAGCTTATTTTTTGATGCATTGGACAATCACTCCATCGTATCACTGGTGTTTTCGAATATTGTAGAATGTGGACTGCTTCCTGGGGGCCATAAGAAACCACCCACACTTCCGGGTGGTAAGTACGAAGCGCCACCTCCCAAACTCACCTGATATAAAAATCCTCATCATTTAAATTGCATTTCAATTCGGAAAATTTATCTGAAACTTACTAAGGGGCCGTACTTAAATTACGTAATAGCTAAGGGGGGGGGCACGACATTTTGTGATAATTTTTTACTCAAGGGGGGAGGGGTCCTTTATTCATGTACGTAATTTTTGCAAATTCGCCAAAACCTTCTGTTCAAGATTATCTTTTTAGCCATACATTTTATTATTTGGTTGAAAATTTAACAATTTTCTTAAAAAGACATCCTTTTTGGTTGCAAATTCAACTGTATTGTTACAAATTCGTATTTTTGGGGTAAAAATTCAACTCTTCGTAGAACTTTAAGCTTTTGGTTGAAAATAATATTTTGTCGCTGACAAGACAAGTGAAAACTTTTTCGGATGAAAACTATTTTTTCTGACAATTTGTCCTTTTCATCTAAACTTTTTCTTTAAGATTCGTATTTTTTATTGAAAAGTCATTTGAAATTTCTTTTTTCTCAGACAAAAATGCTACTGACTGCTTGAAAATTTAACAAGCTTGTTAAAAAGTCATACTTTTTGATTAAAAATTCTACTATTTAGCAGAAAATGTAACTTATTGTTCACAATTCTTATTTTGGTGTTGGAAAGTAAACTGGAATCTTCTTAAGTGAAAATTGAACTATTTTTTGAACTTTTTTCTTTAAATTTATCTGTTTTATAAAAAATTTCATCTTTCTTGAATAAAACTGCAACTGATCGCTGAAAAATAAACTATTTGGTTGAACATTTTTCTACTGTTTGGTTGAAAATTTAGCTATTTGGTAGAAAAATTACTTCTTGTTTAAAATTTATATTTTGGTGTTGAAAGATGAACTGAAATCTTTTGTGGATAAAAGTTCAACTTAAAAAATTGGCATTTTTTATCAAAAATTCATCTGTTTAAGTACAAATTTCATCTTTCTTGGATAAAAATGCAACTATTTGGTAAATAATTAAAGTATTTTGTTACAAATTCATCCTTTTAACAGAAAATTCAAATATTTTTTTTAAAATTATCCTTTCGATTTAAAAATTCATCTGGTTTAGTAAAAATTTCATTTAAAAAAAATGAAAATGCAACTTTTTGGTCAATATTGATTGTTGTTTGCTTCAGTATTCAACCATTTCTTTGAAAAGATTGGTTGGATCACTTTATTAAGAAATAATTTTTTTTGAAGATTCATATTTTTATTGAAAATGCATCTCTTTAGTTGAAAGTGTAAATATTTAATTGGAAATTAATCTTTTTTAATTAAAAATTCATCTACTTGGGTTGAAGCCTTTTTTTGGTTTAAAATTAATTTTTTAAACTGAAAACGGCTTGAGAGTTAAACAATTTAGTTACACTTTTATTTCTTTCTTGGGTGAAAAATGTCTATTTCTTGAAAACTCGTCTTTTTGGGTTTAAAATACTTTAAAAAAAATTAAATTCATCTTTTCTTATCAAGATTAAAGTTCTGGTATTTGAATATTAATGATCAAGTAAAGTGAAAAATTAGTCAAGAAAAAATCAGGGAGTTTTGAAAATGAAGTTTTGGTACACGCTGCAAAATGCTAGCAGCAATAACTAACAAAACATTTATGAAAACTAAAAATTACGTACAGTAAGAGTGGGGAGGGAACTTTACATATTTTAGTACTATTTTTTGTAGAAGGAGGGGGGGGGGGTCTTAGAGAGGGTCTATAATCCATTACGTAATGTAAGTACGGCCCCTACACTTATATTCTTTTATTTGAAAGTCAGGGAGTTTGAAAAAAATAGCAAGTCAGGCATTTTCGATAAGAAGCACGTTTTTAAGTAACGTTAAAGAATAATCAAGGCTGCTACTTAGTCACTTTTTCCTCAGATAACTTTTTAGTCATTTAAAAAAAATATCACATTAATCACTTTTATTTTAACAGATTTAGGTAAGGTAGGAATCTGGTCACGTGACCTACTCATCACATGGCCTTAAGAAGTTTCAAGAGATTCTAAAGGATGTTTAAAATTTTAGAGTATTTAAAAAAATCGAAGTAATTTTCGGCATTTCCAAAAGATTTACAAATTTTCAAAGCTTTTACAATGATCTGAATGATTTTAAGAGACTTAAATATTTCATGGAGTATTAATGAATTAAAAAAAAATTTATGCTATTTTATTAAAAACATCAACAGATTTTATTAGATTTCTGATGATTTAAATCATTTTAATAGATTTCAAAATTTTATAGTAAAATATTCCAAAGAATTTTCAAGAGCTTTAAAAAGCTTCAAGGAATTTCAAAGAATTTGAAAACTTTCAGGGTATTTTGAATTATTCCAAGAAATATTGAATGGATTTCAATAATTTGAAGGGATTCTAAAGAACTTTAAAAGAATCCAATGAATTTTAAAGAGTCTTAACAAGTTTCATGGGATTTAAAATTTTGTTAAAAAATTAAAAATATTTTAAGGTATTTTGAAAGATTCCAACTCATTTTCAAGAGATTTAAAAATATTCAAAGAATTCCAAAGAGTTTTAATGATTCTAAGAGATTAAAAAAATGTGCGATTTCAAGGAAATGAATAAAATTACGGAAAATATGGAACGATTTTACAGGATCTATATGGTTTTAGGATATTTTAGACTATTTCAAGGGATTTTATTAGATTCATGAGGATTTTAATGATTTAAAGGGACTTTAAAGGATTTTAAAGATTTTAGAGTAATTTTTAAAATTCCAATGAATTTTTAAGAGCTTTAAAAAGCTTCAGGGAATTTTAAAGAATTGAAAAACTTTTAGGGCATTTAAAAATATTCCAAGGAATTTTCAACAGATTCCAATAATTTGAAGGGGTTTCCAAGAATTTGACAATTCTTAGGTTTTTTGAAAACTCCAAAAATTTTTCAAGAGCTTTTAAAAGTTTTGAGGGATTTCAAAGGATTTGAAATATTTTAAAATAGTTCAAGAGATTTTTAAGTGTTTTACAAAATTTGAAGGAATTTGAAAATATTCTATAGGATTTGAAATACCTCAGAGTACGTTTTGAAAATTTCAAGAATTTAAAGTGATTCTAAAGAATTTTAAAGTTATTAGAGTATTTTCCACGAAAATTTTCAATTTATTTCGACAATTTATTGGTAGTTCAAAAGATATAAAATATTTTAGGGTACAGTTGAAAGATTCCGAGGCATTTTCAACTGATTAAAAAAATATCAAGGAATTTTGAAGGATTTTAATTATTTTAATGGATCTGGAAGAATGTGTATGCTGATGTAAAGAAATTTCTATAATTTCGGAAGGTAACGAAAGATTTTGCAGATCCTACAAGGTTTTAAAATATTTATAAAGATTTCGAGGGGTTTCATTAGATTTTCAAAGATTTACATAATTTCACGGCGTTTTAAGAGTCCTCAAGATATGTTAATAAATTTTCCAAGATTTCAGGAAACATCAGATTCCACAGAATCAAACGGGATTTTATAATATTTTAATGGATTTCAAAGAAATCATTTTCTAGAAGTGAGGGGCCTCGTGTGAAGAGATTTAAAAGTTTTTGTTGGCAATTTATTGGAATTCATCTTGAATTATTATTAATTTATTCATTATTTCAATAAATCTTTCAGAGTTTAAGAAAATATCATATTTCAAAGAATTTATTCACAGCAAAGGTAGAGATTTCCTCGGGTTTCACAATTTTGAAGAGGTTTTCAAGTATTTTTTGCAATTTATTTCAATTTCACCCGTAATTCTTATTAATTTATCCTAAGTTCTTTTAAATGCATTTTTTTATATTTTTGAATTGTTTTCAATTCACTTAATTTTTTTTAATAACCAAGAATTTTGATCAATTTCATCGAATTCTTCCTATTTTCCTTACACTCTTCTAAAATTACTCAATTATTTTACTGAAATCAATGGATTCGTTTGTGTTTTTGGTTATTTTCCAATCTGTTTAAATTCTTTGGAACATTTGTTTATCTTTTGAATTCAATTGAATTCGGAAAAAAGTAACAGTATTAATGCATATCAGTTACTTTTCAAATAAAAAATTAGTCATTTTTGATAACTTTTTCGGTTTTAACCGTTCCCCTTTTTCAAGTAAATTAGGCTGTGACACAGACCTGAGAACAATAATTCAAAATGTAAATTAAACATTCTTTTATTCCATTTATAAAAGATTTTATATTAAAAACATTACAAGATTAGAATTTTGGCCTTTGTCAGGATATTTTAAAAATTAACTTTTGCAGCTACCCTGATATAAAGAAAACACTGAAGATTTGGAGAAAATAAGATTTTTTCGTAAAAAAATATTGCAGCAAATAAAAAAAACCACATTCCAATTTTTAAAATAATTTACATGTTATAAAAAATATGATCTCGGTTGATCTAAAGGAAGCCTAATTTTCAAAGCGCCTAAGGATGATTTTCGGAATTTTTACAAGCAATGAAAAATTTTTGTTGTGTCATGTGTGGTGTCTTAAAAATAATATGTGGGCCTGGATTAGCTAGCAGGATACCTATCGCCTGAAAAATTTAAAAAATGATAACGGAAGGAAATCTTTAGGACTGACGGAAAATTTTCTAAATAAAAAATCTTGTTAATTATTTACAAGGTTAATTTTGAATTAAATATAAAGTTGGTAGCCTTCGATATCAAATGCTCTTAAAAATTAACATTTGAAAAATTTTATTTATTCGAAAGTTTTGGATTTTAAACAATTTCAAAGAATGCTTATTTCTGTTGCCAAGTTTTTTAAAGACTAAAAACCTGTAATTCGTTTTCGTTTTTAAATTTTTTTAAATTTCACAATTTTTAACTTTTTAGGTAGAAGAGGTTTTTACTGGAATGTTGTTAAAAATGTATTTGAATCTTTTGATATTTTAATCATAAAATTGTGCTTAGGAATTAACAATACAAGTTTCTCATAAAACAAAATTTACAAAAATATTTGAGAAAAGAAACCAAATTTTCATATTCAAAAGGGTTCAATTTCGGAGGCTTCACAAATTAAAAACTTCCAAATTTAGATGTTCCTTTATAAATTTTTGATCATTTGAAATATATATTCCTTTTCAAAATGTTCGCAGGTTTTAAAATTTAAAATCTTCCATCTTGGTTTTCATCTTTCGTATTGTACAGCTTCCAAAAAGAGAATATTTTCTTATATAATTTCTTCATGTGATGCAAAATTTCCAATTTTTAGGGTTTCGTAGCCCTGGGTAGAAACATTAATCGTTTCTTTGGGTGTGCGTCCACCGTACTTTTTCCAAGGAGGGGATGCAATGGGAAATTATATGAGGGGAAATTAGGAGAAAGCCAGTGAAAATGAGGTTATGGGAAGTAGGGAAACGAGCAGAGAGGGGTATGGGAAAATAAGGGGATGGGAAGTAGGGTAAGTTTGGGGAAATAATGAGAGGGGACGTGATATTAATTGAGAGTAGGTGAAGTAGGAGAAATGAGGAAATTGGAAGCAGGAGAAGTGATGGGAATTCAGAGGAGTGGTAGTAGGAATATTGAGAGGAAATAAGGGAAGGGAAAATATACGAGGGGAGAAGTAGGGGAAATGACGGGAGGTGAAGTATGATATCAATCTGAAATTATGGGGGGGGGG
>NC_046662.1:20150985-20156380 GCF_010883055.1 Belonocnema kinseyi | reverse complement strand
AGGGGGAGGGGGTAAGGGAAAGTAAAATGATAGGAAATAGGGGAAGCTTAGAGAAATTTATGGGAGGGGGAGTAAGAATAATTAAGGAGGTTGAAATAGGTAAAGTAGGAGAAATAACGGAATAGCAAGTAGGAGAAGTGATGGGAATTCAGAGGAGTGGAAGTAGGGAAAGTGAGAGGAAGTGAGGAGAAGGAAAGTGAGGGGAGAGTAACTGAAGGGAGAAGTAGGCAAAGTGATGGGGAATGGCAAAAGATTAGTAGGGGAAGTTAATTGAAATGAAGGTAAGGAAAGTAAAGGAAATGAGGAAAGGGAAAGTGATTGAAAATAAGGGGATTGCGAGTAATTGAAGAAACGTGAAGTAGGAGTAATGAGGGAATAGAAAGTAGGAGAAGTGATTGGAATTCAGGGGAGCGGAAATGAGAAAAACGAGAGCAAATGTGGAGAAGGCAGGTGAGGTTAGGTAAATAAGCGGAAAGACGGGAATGCGAAGTAGAGGAAGTTTAGGAAAATGAGAGGAGGGAAAGTAATGGACAGTAAGGGGATGAAAAGTAGGAAAAATATAAGGGAGTAAGTGAAATAGGAGGGGAAGTTGGGAAAGTGATGAATAGGGAAGTAGGGGTAGTGAGGGCACTAAGAGGAATAAGAGGAATGCAGGGAGATAGGTGTTAATAGGCTATGAAACCCTTTTTTGTAGGCGCTCGCCGCTTAATTTTAACTAATTTTTATTTACGTTGAGAGAGAAATATATGATAATATTGAGTTTTGTGCATCGCGCATATGATTTAAGTTTTTTAATGGATGGGAATACTGGTTTCAAAAATATTTCTGAAAGAAGTGATAAACATCCCAGGAAATCCTGAAACACTCAGGAATTTCCAGTATCCTTAAATAGAGCGGGTTGGGCTAAAGGAATGAGGCAAAAAAGAATAACTTGCAACGCTAAAGAAAAATAATCATTTATTCAAAACAAACGAATCGCTTAAGGAATAAAATGCAGGTACTAGCTAGGTCGTGATTTTTACAAATAATATAAAATACTCGTTTATACATACATGGCAAGGTTCGAAAAGTCATAACTCTCACTCTCCACCTCAACGTGCTTAAAAAACTTAAAGCTAATACGAAGGCAAATGAAAAATATGCTCATGTGACGGCAATGTAAGTCATTTGTGAGCTAATGAGGTTTCTGGTGAAGAAATTTTACGCATGCCACAAACTACTCGTGAATCGTGTAGAATTTGAGTTCTCTATGATCCACTAAAACTGTCTAAATCTAATGGTATCGAACGAATACTTCGTTGACTAACAATCTCTCTAATTTTATAACTTAATACGAATAGCATACAACCAATTTTTTTCTCGATTATACTAATCGAATGCTTTGCTTGAGGCTAAAGGAGAGGATAGAAAACCCAGTGATTCTTTTTTTGATTTGGTATTGAAATTTTAATATTTATTACCAAGGATGTTGCAGTGGGTATCCCCCGAAAAAATGAATTAAAAATAAATACTTATGTTTCAATTTCTTATCTAACGTACTTTATTTATTCAATCTTTGGATAGAGTTTTCTGATTGCAAACCTCGTTCATTGCAATCCAAGATACTCTTCATCGCAACTTTTCCAAACCCCACCACTGATTTTCACAATTTCCGCATAGCCAATGAGAGTGCGAAGGCGGGAATGAATTATGAAACCACCTAAGGGATGCGTGCAGTGGTGGGGCCCCCTCTCAAGTTGCAATGGACGAAATGTTTATATGTCGAAGGACTTCCAATAAACGAGGTTTGACTTTACACTTCCTATTTACAAAAAAAATTGAATAACAGTTTGTCCTGTCAACGTTTAAATAGGAAATGTTGAAAATTATACAATTTAGAACATTTTAAAACGATTATTATTATTGAATTTCAATAAAATCTTTGAGTTTGAAACCTTTTTTTTTTAATTGTGTAATTTTTATATTATCCAATTAGAAATCTGGAGGTTTTTGGTTTCTATTCAATTTGGAAAGCTTGATTGTTGCGTCCACAAATTTACAATATAAATTTTAGAACTTTAATTTTTAATTGTTTAACTTTAAGCTTTGGGTTTAAGCTTTAAATTTAATGCATGTACTTTAATTTGAGATTTAATGTTCGAAGCTTTCAAACTATAACATTAAGAGACTTCCTGCTAAGATATTTAAAATAATAAAATTGTGCTTGTCTAATTTTTATCGGTTTGAAATTGAAATGGTTTAATTCTTAACATTATATTTCTTAATTGTTCCTTTTTAATAATTTTATTTACAATGGACCAATTTTGAAAGCTTCACACTGTAAATGATATAACTGTGAATACCACTGGACAAAAATTATTATACCATATAAAACTAGATGAAAAAGTTAAAGCTAAAAATATTGTTATATTTTAAATGCTTGAATTCGATAGTTCTAAATTTGGGATTCATTTTTCAACGGTCCAATCTTGAATGTCTTGAATTTATAGCTATTAAAAATTTAAAATAAAATTTTGAAAACTCAGAATAGATATTATTTAATGTACTTTAATTTTTTAATAATCCATTTGAAATTTTGTATGTGCTGACGCTATATTTTCAAATAATTCAATTAATTAATTTTTTCCTCATTGGAAGCAAGAAGGCTTTAAACATTCGCGTCGAATCTATTTAATTTAAACGGTTGGTTAACAATCTCTAATTATTTGAATTTAAATTTAGTTTTTGCTAAGCAATTTTCTGGAAAAATCTCCAGAAAAATCTTCTGAAAAATGTTTAGAATCTGTCTCCTGCAACGCCCTTAAATAAATCATACTAAGATAGGACGTCAATATTTGTCATCCTCGTATAAATTATTTTTGCCTGAGTGTTTTAACCTCTGTATTAATCTAGGGGTAACTTTAAGCTCACTATGAGATTACCTGATGACTCCATAGGAGTGTTCTCTCTGCTAATTGACAATCTGCCGCCAATCGTGACGGCAAACTCTTCCACCTTTCTTCCTCGCGTTCCCTCTTTCTAGCAAAGTCTTCGTCCCCATGTTCCTGGGACAAAGTGGGCAAGATCTGCATTCTTTGAGCAAATTTGTAGCTGTCCTGACGTTGCACATGTTCCCCAAGTCTCGAAAATCCACTCGAAGGCACGGGGATTGGAGTCGGACTGCCTCCACCTCGGTGTCTGTGGTACAGATTCCTCTTCTGCTGGAGCACTCGTTGCTGAACCAGTAGTTGCAATTGGGTCCCTGATTCGGCACGAGTCTTGAATTGAGACTGATTTTGAGGAGGTGTTGAAGGAGACCTCAAATGAACCAGATCTAAGTGACCTCGGGCCTTCCCTGAATCTGAAAAGAAATTAACATATCCAAAATCAGAGGATAGTTCCAATTTAAAATACCTTCAATTATTAGAAGGAATTTTCGAAAGGGTCATCCTACTAGTTATCATCTACCGTTTCTTATGAGGTGTGTGAAGAGATGAAATTCGTTGAACTTACATATAAAAAAGTTTTTCATAAAAAAAAAATTAAATCCAAATCTATTACAGCTTATAGGGAATTTCAGCAAAAATACATCAAGATTCAACAAAAGAAATATCATTTCAACAAAATAAATTTTAAGTTACAAAAAAATTAATTTTGAAAAATAAAAATCCTTGACAAAATGTTACAATTTTTAACCAGACATATTTTTAAACAAAAAAATCAATTTTCTTCAAAAAAGATGAATTTTCCACCAAATGCATGCATTTTCAGCCCAATAGTTTAATTTTCAATTTAAAAAATTTAGAACCAGGCGAGGAATAGATTTTCAGGTAAAAAAATTAATTTTCAACCAGAGCAAATCGAACTTTCAACCAAATTTTTAAAATATCAAACATGGAAATGAGTTCTCAACTAAAATGATGAATCTTATAAAAATTTTTTAACAAATTAGTACAACTTTTAACCATGTTGTTAAATTTTCAATCAATAAGATGTAATTTTCTACTAAACAGGATGAATTTTCAACAAAACAGTTGAATTTTCAACATAAAAGATAATTTTTCACCTAAAAATAGGATAAATAATAAAAAAAAAAAAGAATTATTAACAAAAGAGTACATTTTTACCAAAGAGATGAATCCTTAATCATATCAGGTATATTTTCATACAAAAAGAAGAATATTTAACAAAAAAGTTGAATTTCTAACCAAAAAATATGAATTTTCAAGAAAAAGATACATTTTTAACCAAAAATATAATAGTTACATTTTCAATTGTAAAAATTAATTAAAAAAAAAAGAATTTTCAACAAAATAATTCAATTTTACATGAAAAAATGAATCTTTGATCAAGGTAATTAATTTTATAACAAAAAGACGAATTTTCAACAAGATGCACGAAATTTTCACTAAAAAAATGTCAACCAAAAATGGAAGTTATGTTTTCAGATAAAAAATCAATTTTTAACCAAAAACCAAATTTTCAACAAAAATAGTTAAATTTTCAACTACATCGTTGAATTATCAAATAAAGAAGATAAATTTTCATCAAAATAGTTCAATTTTTAATAGTTCAAATAGTTCAATTTTATAACAACAAAATGAATCTCTAATCAAGATGATTAATTTTATAACAAAAACACGAATTTTCAACAAAACTCACGAAATTTTTACTAAAAAAAAAATGTCAACCAAAAATAGAATAGTTATATTTTCAGATAAAAAAGTGATTTTTAACGAAAAAAACTAATGTTCAACAAAATAGTTAAATTCTCAACCAAAGAGTTGAATTTTAAACAAAATACAAAAATTTTCAACTAAATTGTTGAATTTTCAAAAAGAGACTTCAAATAAAATGATGAATCTTTAACAAACAAACAAAATTTAATTAATTAATTCCACTTTCAACTATGTAGTTCATTTTTCAGCCAAAAAATAGATTTCAATTTTCAAGCTAACAGTTTCATTTTTAACTAAAAAAATCCATTTATATTAACGGAGATTAATTTTAAAATAAAAGAACTTCTAACAAAAGACTGGAAGAAAAAATATCCAAAATGTTAAATTTCCAAGCCAAAAAGACGTTTTTTCACAAAATGGTTGAATTTTTAACCCGAAATAATAAATTTTCAACAACAGAGTTAATGTTCGACTATAAAGTGGAATTTTCAACCCAAAAAGAACGGATTTTCAACAATTGAATTAAAAAAAAATAATTGTTTTTTAAATTGTTTTTTTTGTTGTTGTTCAAAATTCAACTTTTCGGGTTAAAAATTCAACTGTCTCCTGCACAAGTTGTCCTCTTAAACGCTCACTGATGCTACGAGGGTAGTTCAATAAGTCCTTAGAATGACCAACAGATGGCGCGCGAATCGCTCCAAATCATCTGTTTTCAGTCAGCACCACTCCCGACTAGA
>NC_046662.1:20143296-20150885 GCF_010883055.1 Belonocnema kinseyi | reverse complement strand
GTATAGAGCTCCAAGGAGATTATGTTGAAAAATAAAAAAAAATTTACCCAAAAAGAATTGTTTTTATACTTCATTCTAAGGACTTATTGAACTACCCTCGTAATTAAAAAAATCATCTTTACAATTATGATGCTTGGTTTAATTTAAAAACCGATATCTTTAAAAAAATCAGTGAATATATCACATTGAACTTTTCTCTTCCACTTTACCTTGAATGCTTCGTTGCTTGACGGGCCTGTCTCCACCGCCCTGCTGGCTGAATAATAATCGAGGACCTCCATCAGAAGCTCGTCTTCCTTGAGAGGCCCTCGATATTCTCGCTACAGGAGATGGACTTTGTGGTATCGGAGGTGTGCAGGAAGGCAAACTACTCGTAAAACATGCACTCATTGCTGAATAATCAGGTGGACAACCAGAATCAAAACTTGACTCGAACAGTTCTGATGATGAGCTACCATGGCTGCAACCAGTCGCAAAAAGAGCAGCTCTACTCGGCGGTTCCACTGGATCCAAAATTGCACCATCAAAGTGGTGTTGCTTATAATCACTCAGTCTTTTGTTGACTATTTGACTATCAATTCGTTGACTTATGTCCCGATCTAGGCCCAGTCTGTGTTCCTCTAATTTTATCTGGGCTTCTCTTAACTCATCTACACTTGGACCTTCTTCCAAATCTCCTTCGGCACTGCAACAACCTTCGTCGGTAGAAGAACTCGTTGAACTGAATCTCTTTCCTGCTCTACCCATTTCTTCCCTTCTGAAGCAAAAGCGAGAAACGATTTATTTAAAAGAAAAGACTCTCCCATCGGAATTCAGAGTTGTGAATTCAGGTTAAAAGTTCCCCAAAGTTAAGACAGTAAAGTCTGATGAGAAGAGCATATTATAAAGGATTCAATTATCGATTAGATGTAACTAGAATAAATTTGGATGCTAGATTAGGCTAAGAAAATAACACGAAGTAGAAAAAAATGATACATAAATTAAAATGAAAAAAATAAAAAAGAAAACTGATGGAGGAATATTGTAGGGAAGGAAAATAAATTACCAAAACAGAAAGAGAGAGAGCCACCGATCTTCCAATCCAACCTGTCTTGAAAAATGTTCCAATTTCTGCACCATCACTAAAGTTCAACGTCCCACTAAGTTATCGCTGGAAATAAATAAATCAATAGATAAAAGAAAAGTGGAAAAATCAGGAGTTGGTCGATCGTTCTTGGCAGGCAGGATTGGAAGCTGAGATTGGAAGATGTCTTCTGATGATCAACCCTTTCACACATGAGAAAAAGTCAAATTGAAAAATAGGAACTCAATATTGATGATTTTTATATTTGAACTTCAATATTGTACAATTTTAAACAGATATGATCCAATTATTAATATTTAAGGCAGTTGTGCCAAAAATTAGATATTAAAAAAAAAAGTTTTCTATTATCTTAAGATTCAGTTATGTTTTATGAAAGAAACAACCTTATTTTAACAATAGGTTTTCAATTGAATTTTGTCGTAGTGTAGCTTCTTAGTAAACTTTGAAAAATGGTTTTGTTTTAATAAATTATGGCTTATTTCTGGAGGAAAACGTTTTATACAACTTCATTGTTTACAATTTTGAAAATAAGTAAATAATCTTTATAATAGTTACGTGTTTAAAACCCGCTTTCTTTTAAAACGATTGTTTATTTGATTTCAGTCAAAGAAAAATTTACTTTCAAAATCGGGATCCGTAGAGTTGTACACAATGTTTTCCCTAAACAAATAAGCCATGATTTATAAAAAGTCCACCATTTTGCAAAAATTGGTTAGAAGCCATAGAAAGAAAAAATTCAGTAACAAAAAATTATCAAAATAATTATTTTTTGCAAGCTTGAACATTTTTTTATTAAAAATAATGTTTTATATTTAAAATTGTACCAGTAATATTATTTAAATTCTTAAAACCATAGAAAAATTATTTTTTCAGAAATTTGATTTTTGACACTTGCTTTAAATTAGACATTTTTCGTGTTGGGAACGTTTTCATTGAAAAATTATTCACCTACTAAGGCTTCCAAATTAAAATAAAATTTTAGAATGTTTATTTTTATTTAAATCATTCCTTTTTTATAATTTTCAATGAGAAATTATCAAATCTTGGCTTTTCTAATTTGGAATATTGTGCGATTTTGTTAAACTTAAAATTGTGAAGTTTCAGGAATTACTTCATTAATAATATTTACAAAAAAGGCCCATAGTTTATTATGACAAATTTTAGAAAAGAAACCTAAGTGTAAATTATAAAAACCATTGAAGGTTTTATTTATTAATTTAAATATAGTTATTTGCATATTTGTCTTTTTCCTTACACTTCAGGCAAATTCGTAATTATGATTGAATTTTAATGAATAAAAGTTTATTTTATTTCTTATAAAATTCTGTGGAGTTCTATTCATCACGTTTTTATGGATTTTTTTAAGTTCAAGTACTTACACTTAGTTACTCATTATGCGAAATACATAATTTCCAAAATAATATTCAGTAAAAACTGAATAGAATTGTAAAGAATCTTTCAGGGAATACAATAAGTTATTATTAATTAAAATTGAATGAATATTTCGATAGTTGTCTAAAATGGGAGGAAAAATATAAATACGCAAGTAACTATATTCAAATAAACAATTATATGAACTGATTGTAAATTATAAATTGAATAAATTGAAGTGTTGCTTTAACGTTCCTAGAATTAGGCTTTCAAAACTAGATAAATAAAATTTGAAGTTGAAAATTCGTTGAGTCTCGCGTAATTTCAAACGATATTAAAATTTACGGTACTTTTCTTGCTTAAAGTCAGTTCCCTGAAAAAATAGGTTTTCTTTGATTTCAAGATTTAAAATAATACCATTCGTGATTTCATTACAAATTAGAAACATGATTTTGAATGGAAAAATGTTAAAAGTTACCAAAAAAGTTTATGTTAATAATGTTTTTTGCAATAATTCATTAACATCATAAATATCAAAACTATTTTCAAGAAATTGATAAGAAGCGACAGTAAGAAAAGATTTAATTACGAAAACTATTGTTAAGATAATTATTCTTCGTAAGTTTTAAACTTTTTTAATAAAAAAGAATCTTTCTTCTTTCATAAGGCATGACAGATTCTTAAAAACATAGAAAAATTTTTTCTACAGAGACAAGGCCGCGGACTCACTTCAGAGATAAAAAAAGTGTAAATAGTGTCACAAAATTGAAGAAACAATATGAAAATAGTGCCATAACATTTTTCAAGTATTAAATTTATGTGTAGTCTGAAATAAAACATTGTGCAATGGAAGATTTTCCTTATTTTTAAAGCAAAGTTTCCAGATTTCTAATCTAATATTTTAAAAGTATTAAAAATAAATTTGAATGCTTATTTAAAATATTATTCTTTAGTCTATAAATGATCGAAAATTGTATATAGAATGAAATAATTCAATCTACGTATTTTTGGTTTAAAGTCAATTCTTTTAGTTTTAAGACTTTGCTATTAAATGTTTGGTTAAAAATTCTTTTTTTTTCGCGTAAAAACTTTATTATTTGATTCAAAATTAAATTATTTGGTTGAAAAATCACCAATTTGGTTAAAAACTTACATTTCTTTGTTGAAAATTAGTCTATTTGGCTTGAAAATTAACCAATTTGATTGAAATTTTTTTTTCTTGTAAACAAATGTTTGCTGTTAAAATTTCAACTGTTTTTTTTTTAATTCATCTTTTTCGGTAGAAATGTCACCTTTTTTTGTTAAAAATGCCAATTTTTGGACAAAAATTAACTTTTCTGTAGAACATTCAACTGCTTTGAAAGAAAATTGAACTATTTAGTTAAACATCTATTTATTTTGCTAAACATTCGTATTTTTTGGTGAAAATTAATCTTCGTGATTAAAAATTCATCTTTTTTTAGTACAAAATCTTGATTGAAAATGTATGTTTTTGGTAAAATATGATCTATTTCAATGAAAATGTATCTCTTTTCATAGAAATTTCACCCTTTTTGTTAAAAATGCAACTGTTTGTTGTAAATTAATCTGTTTAAGTTGAGGAACCAAGTATTTTCTTGTAAATTCATTTTTTTACTTAAATCTAACTGTTTATTATTTTGAATCAAAATAAATTTTGTTAAAATATGAACTATTATTATATTTTCCGTTGAAAATAATTTATCTTTTTAGGTTGAAAATTCCACTCCTTGATTGAAAGTTGTGCTACTTCCTTTATATTTAATTTTTTGATAGAAGATTCATAATTTAAGTAAAAAATTCTCTTTTTTTCAAATAAAAACATAATATTTTTAAATTGAAATTGAACTATTTTGTTGAAAATTCAACTGATTGGTTAAAAAAGAACTTGTTGTTGAAAATTCCCGTTCTTTTACTGAAAGTTAGACTACTTCCTTAAAAGTTATTTTTGTTGATGATGATGATTGATAATTTTAATTGAAAATTCATTCTTTGCTCGCAAATTGAACAATTGGGTAGAAAATTTAACTATTTTATTGAAAATTTATTTAATTAGTTCAAAATATGTTTTTTTTTTCGTTATGAAAATTAATTTTTTATCTAAACATTGAACATATTTTTGACTACAAATTTGTCTTTTTTTAGAAACTTCACCTATTTGTCTAAAAATGTATGTATTTTGTTTCGAATTTGTCTTTTTCGGTAGAAAGTATGTACCTTCTTGGATGCAAATTTGTGTTTTTGGTAAAATATCATATATTTTTTTGAAAAACTTATTTCTTTTGGTTTATACATTTTTTGTATAAAACAAATGAATATTATATATAAAACTTCACACTATATATACACTATATATAATTTTTCCGACAGGGTAAGTTCATCTTTTTTTATTAAAAATGTAACTTTTTGGTTGTAAATTAATTTGTTTTGTTCGAGGATTCGACCATTTTGTTGGAAATTCATTCTTTTTGGTTCAATACAACTATTTTTTATTTGAAATTAAAATATTTCCTTGGATGACTGGAAAAGTAAAGATATAATGGCATTAGCAGTCAACTGAAAAAAATTAGTGACTTTAGTGTCATTTTTAAAAAATAGTAGTAAAATATCGTAATCGCTCAAGAAAAGACTCAATTCAGTAGTGAGCCCGAGGCATAGGGACCATATTTTTGGCTCGGCAAATACTTTAAAGTGATTGTGATGGGGTTCTCTAATTAGAATTAAAAAAAAGAATAAAAAATAATGTAGCTTTTCTTTCTTGTTTTTTTCCTGAATTCAAAAAAGTTCCGGATTCCCATTCCTAGAATTTGGGATTTAATGTTGCAAATTCATTCACGAAGTTATAATTTATGTGCAAAAGGGTCGAAGCAGAAGGTGCGTCGGAAAAAAACTACCTACCTTGACTTATATTTATCTTCTTTCTGCCTTGTCACTGAAGACCAACAACTATTGTTTGGAGAACTGTTTGTTCGATGTTGTTTCACTCTTTCTAGTAGTAAAAAGTAAATTGCAGCGTGATGGTCGTAGCTATTGTTTCTTAATGACTGTAAAATAAATCAATTTTCATATAATATGCGAAAGAAGGATTTTTACTTCAACTTTCTCAAGAAATTGTTCAATCAAGCTTAATGTCAGGTTTAAATTAATATTGAACATTCTACATTTCCTAAGTCCACCATTATCATGGTTGCCAGGCCACACAGTCACTTTTAGTCACTTTTTTAAGATAGTCACTGTAGTCACTTCTTAAAATAAAAAATTACTTTAGTGACTTCTTTTAATAAGTTAAAACAGAGAAATTAACGATTTTTGAATTATGCTGATTTTTTAAAAATTGTATTTAAATTATTTTGAATTTCTTTAAACTCTTTTGAATTATTCTAAATTTCTTCGAATTCCTTTGAATTCTTTTGAATTCTTCGAAATTGACTGAATTCAATGGACCTTTTTTGAACGTTTTTTTTTTAATTCACTGTAAAGACTTGTATATTGACCTAGAATTTTTGTATAGATTTTATGAGATTCTCCTTCGCTAATTTTATTCACTCTCATTTATCTGATTTCAATGGAACTTTTTTGAATTTTAAATATTTTTTTCTATTCACTTGAATTATTTTAAAGTAATTTTGATTTCGAATAAATAACATCGAATTCTTCTCAATTCTCTCCAATTTTACCGAAATAAATTCAATATCTTGGATTTTTGTAATTTTATTCAATTCTGCACTTAATCATACTGAATTCATTGATTGATTGACTCTGTTCACTCCCATTTTGTTCAATTCGCATGAAATCCTCTAAAATCACTCCAATTTGACTGAAATCAGTGGAATATTTTAGATATCTTTCAACTCATTTGAATACACTTATATTATTTTAAATTCAAATATATTCTTCTGTATTCACCTATATTCTTTTGTATTCACCTATGTCTTTTGAATTCGCTTATACTCTTTTAAATTCACTTGAATACCTCCGATTTTACTGAAATCGATGAAAATGGATTTAAACTTTTTTTTAAATAAACTTTACTTTCTTATAATTCATCTCGATTTCTAATGAATTTTATCAAATTCTTCCTACTTCCGTTAAGTTTATCTATGTGTTTTTATTAAACTTTTACTCGGGTAAACCCGGAGATACATCATAGCCACGGACTAAGTCAAGTGACTGATGAGATTAGAATGTTATAACTTAATTAAAATAATTTAATACGATGGTTGAAACCTCCTGCGATGATGTTGTAGGTATACAATTACGAGCGGCCACGAGCTTTGGAGGTGACAACAGTCACCTCTGGATGCTTTCTTAGAGCTACCATCTGCCACTCCACGGGTTTTTAGTCGCTCGCTTCCTGATGATCAAGAAAGTTTCTTAAAATGCGACAGGTGTTTAATAAAACCGCCTTCTGAGCTGCTGCCAATACCCTACTGACCGGATGTAATGATCCGTTTGGATAGTAACATCCCAATATAAGATGTAATCTTCGCTTTCTAAGACGGGCATTGGAATGTATCTATAGAAGGGCACCCATTATTTTAAGAGTCCTAGGTTTAGGGCAAGTTGTTGATGTATAATGCCCGCTACATCATTATGTCTATGCGTATATTCTCTCTGAGCCATTACGCGACAGCCATCAATAATGTGCTCGATGGATTCGTTGGTATCTCCACATAATCGGCACCGGTCAGCTACGTCTTGATGTAACACGTGTTTGCGGTAATTCCTGGTGCTGACAACCTTGTCCTGTATTGCAATGACGAATCCTTCCGTCTCTGGATACAGAACACCCTTTCTTAGCCTGGTTTTACCCCATCATTGACGGACTGGGTTGCAGTCAAGTACACGATGGGGGGACTTACAGCTTAAGGTGGGTTCCGAACCACCAGAACCTCGATAAAGGTACATTGAAAAATTTCTAGAGGTACCGGCTCTGGGATCGAACCCCGGACCTCTGAGGTGAAGTCCGAGTGTCTAACCAACTGAGCCACCGAGGCACAATTTATTATTATTATTATTATTATTATTACACCATTAAGCCATTTCCCTTTCGGGGTAGGCGTGACTCAGTCGGCAGGGGAAAGGAGTAGTGTGTGGAAGGGATAGAGATTTTTCA
>NC_046662.1:20115369-20143196 GCF_010883055.1 Belonocnema kinseyi | reverse complement strand
CGTCATTCACTCTACTGACACTCTTTTTATTAACGATTTGCCGCCATACTTTCCTGTCCTGGCATACTTCTCTAGCTTCTTTTATGTCCATGCATTTTTTCAAACTCACTTAAATTCACTTAATTCACTTTAAATGACTTAAAACGGGATGTTAGCTGGGAAATGAGGAGTGGTGGCAGAAGTGGGGAAGGGATAGGAAGCGAAGGTTAAAATGTGAGGAGTGCCTGTTTTATAGGGCATGGCGCCTACTTTGTCTAATTTTCTAAAGTTAATCAGGCTCTGGCAGTCTTGATCATCATAACAAAATTGCTACATTTTCTTCTGTCTGTTAGATAATGAGAAATATTTTCTAAAATTGTAAATGTACCTCTCTTGTGCGAGTAATATCTATTCCTAAACTGTGCATGAGCCTCAGGATCTGATCGTTGGGTTCTTGTTGTGAACTTGGTATCGTAGAGGCTGCTGTATAAATTCCGTCGGCTGCTCCAGCCATCCAACGATGTCTTTTGATTTGCGGAATTGTGTATCGTTTCGATGGCTCCAAGACCAACATTTTTCGAATGAGGCTCTCACAGTCTGCAATTTTTTATTTTTTATGTTTTGTTTGTAATTAGAAAGCTGATATAATTGAAAAAGAGTTTTTAAAAAATAATAATTATAACAAGTAATCAACAAACCTGTGCTCATAAAATATGGAATACGAAATCTACCACTGAGAACACGATCTCGCAAAGACTGCAAAGTTGATCCGTCAAAAGGCAGTGCTCCACAGACCAAAACGTAGAGAACAACACCAAGACTCTGTAAAATAATTGTCAAAAACTAAAGATATTGTTTATGTTAACTTTGTTTAAATATTAAGTTGATTTTTTAGCTTTTTCAATATTTGTAGGCGTAAATTTTCAGTTAAAAGAATTTCAAAATACAGATTTGAAGTCCTGAACAATTAAACATTAAAAGCATTTGAATTCCAAATTTTTGGATAAGAATGTTTTAAGTTGAGCAATTGTGAATATAAATTGAAACATGATTTTTAAAACTGAACTGCAGTTTTAGTGTTAAAAATTCAACAGTAATTGATTTTACAAGACGATTCTGGAATTGATCAAAGTCAGCTAGTCAAATATTGATTCATTCTAAAATATTCTTTTTTCAACACATTGAATTGATGGTATTTAATTTCTTTATGATTTGTAAGAGGAACTTTTTTTTACATTTTTATTGAGTTTTAAGTAATGAAATTTTTCGTTTGTCTGAATCGGAAGAGGGAAATTTGTTTGTATTTAAAAATTCTATTGAGTTACAAGGCGGGAATATTTGTTTGTCAATTTGTTATGAATTGGAAAAGTGTAATTTTTTATTTTTAACATTTTTATTGATTTGGAAAGGAGGGAATTTCAATTTTTTAATTTTTTGAGATTATTTTTTCTTTTAACATTTATATTGAGTTGTAAGGGAGGGCATTTTTATTATTAATTATTTTAAAAGGGAGAGGGAAATTTGTTTGTTTTTAAGATTTTTTTTTAGTTTGATGGGAGGAAATTTCGGTATTCAATTATTTCTGAATTGGAACAGGGACAGTTTTCACTTTGAGGCTTTTTATAGAATTGGAGGGGACCACATTTTGTTTATTATTATATTTTTTAATTGGAAGAGGCCATTTTGTCTTTTTAGTATTTTTAGTGAGTTGAAACGGGAACTTTTTATTTTCAATCTTTTTTACTGAATTGGAAGGCGGCAGTTTTGTATTTTGAATATTTTTATTGAGTTGAAAAGGAGGAAATGTCTATTTTCATTTACTTCTAAATTGGAAAAGGGTAATTTTTTAATTTTAAAGGTTTTTATTTGGTTGGAACTTGGTAGGGAGAAAATTTTTCAATTTTTTTGGGAAAACTTCTTCTTTCTAGAATTTTTATTGAGTTGAAGGGTGGTCCTTTAATTTTCAATCTTTTTTCTCAATTGGAAGAAGGTAATTTTTATATTTAACAATTTTATTGAGTTGGAAAGTAACTTTCGAGTTTCAAATTTTTTTCTGAATTGAAAGAGGGACATTTTTGGGGGTTTAAGACTTTTATTGAGTTGGAAGGGAGGAAATTCATATTTACAATTTTTACATAATTGAAAGAGGCACTTCTTTTCTTATGAATAATTTTTTTTAAGTGGGTAGGTACAAAATTTTGTTTAATAATTGTTTTTATGAATTCAGAGGCCAATTTTTTGTTTTTATTATTTTTATTAAATGCAGTAGGGCGCAAATTTGGTATTTTTAACATTATATGAAAGATGTTAACTTTTTTTTCAATTTTGTGAAGAATTGGAAGAGGGACATCTTACATTATTAACATTTTTATTAATGTGAGTTAAAAGGGAGGATTAGTTTTACTCTAGAGTATTGAAAATGATATCGCGAACTTACACAAATTAAAAGAATTATTTAAAATTTTCAGATTATAAAAGGTACAAATTCATTCATCAGGAAATGATCGGCAATTTTTTTCTCAATTAAAATGGTCCCTGAACTTAAAAAAATAGGAACTCTCTAAATTTTCGTTTTCAAAATATAAAATGCCTAAATTGAAATAATTAATTCTTCAAAAATCGCAGATTAATTTGTATTGGAAGTTTGAAAGGACTTTTAAGAGCGTTTTTGAAGAATATTTTTTGGTAAAATTGAAATAAGTACCCAAACATCGATTTCGGGTCCAGCGTAATGTTTTCCTCGAAAAACCTCAGGAGCAGCATAAGGTGGACTACCACACCAGGTGCTCAAACGTTCTCCAGGTGTAAACCTGTTACTAAATCCAAAATCTGCAATTTTTACATTCATCTGAGCATCGAGAAGCAAATTTTCAGCTTTCAAATCTCGATGAGCTACACCTGTCGAATGACAATACTCAACAGCAGATAAAATTTGAGCAAAAGTGGATCGCGCTCGTGGCTCTCCCATTCTTCCATATCTCGCTATATAATCGAATATTTCACCTCTGCTTGCATATTCACAAACCTAGGCAGCAAATAAAAATACAAGTTGTAATGGATGCTTTTTTAATTTTATGGTTCAAAGTTTGTATACAAAAATTAATTCCTACCTAACAAAAATTGCTTAAGATTACTCGAGGACCCCGCAGCCATGAAATGCAGTCCATGAAATGGCTTTTGGTCGAATTTGATTAAGCTTCGTAAAATTGTAGTTCTCAATGTCTCGATCAAAAGTGCTATGGGGCACGAAGTCCGAAAATGGACAGTTTTCGAGTTATAGAAGGTGAAACATCCAACCCTTTTAAGAAACATTACCAAATATCTCGAAAACTGCAGCTCTGCGAAAAAATTTTCCCTATATAAGTTATTGGGCTCTAACGGGGAAATGCAAAGAAAGTCATGGCCTTAAGACACAGATCATTTTTCAAGGTCATTCAATGTGAACTTGTCATTTATTGCTAATATTCAGCCAATAAAGACAAGATATAAAGAGGAAATCAATATAGAACACATAAAGGCAAGAAATGAAACTGACTTAGTCAACAGTCAGCCAATGAAGGCAAGTCATGAGTGCGATTTAGTCATTATCAAGCCAATGAAGGCAAGATTTGTCCAGGATGTTGTCAATATCTAGCCAATGAAGGCATGAAAGGAGCTTGATTTAGACAATATCCGGCCAATGAAGGCAACACATGAGCCAGATTTAGTCATTATCTAGCCAATGAAGGCAAGATTTGTCCAGGATGTTGTCAATATCTAGCTAATGAAGGCATGCAATGAGCTTGATTTAGACAATATCGGTACAATGAAGGCAAGTCATGAGTGCGATTTAGTCATTATCTAACCAATGAAGGCAAGATTTGTCCAGGATGTTGTCAATATCTAGCTAATGAAGGCATGCAATGAGCTTGATTTAGAAAATATCGGTACAATGAAGGCAAGTCATGAGTGCGATTTAGTCATTATCTAGCCAATGAAGGCAAGACATGAGCCAGATTTAGTCATTTACTAGCCAATGAAGGCAAGATTTTTCCAGGATGTTGTCAATATCTAGCTAATGAAGGCATGCAATGAGCTTGATTTAGACAATATCGGTACAATGAAGGCAAGTCATGAGTTCGATTTAGTCATTATCTAGCCAATGAAGGCAAGACATGAGCCAGATTTAGTCATTATCTAGCCAATGAAGGCAAGATTTGTCCAGGATGTTGTCAATATCTAGCCAATGAAGGCATGCAATGAGCTTGATTTAGACAATGTCGGGCCAATGAAGGCAAGTCATGAGTGCGATTTAGTCATTATATAGCCAATGACAGCAAAATTTGTCCAGGATATTCAAGAAGGGCGTAAGTTACGTGATAGTCAAGAAGGGTGTGTCTTGAAAACATTCTTTTCATTATTTTCCTTCATTGGCTGGCTATTGAGCAAGTCATTCTCATTTCTTGCCTTTATGAGTTCTATATTAATTTCCTCTTTATATCTTGTCTTTATTGGCTGAATATTAGCAATAAATGACAAGTTCACATTGAATGACTTTGAAAAATGACCTGTGTCTTAAGGCCATGACTTTCTTTGCATTTCCCCGTTAGAGCCCAATAACTTTCATAGGGAACATTTTTTTCGCAGAGCTGCAGTTTTCGAGATATTTGGTAGTGTTTCTCAAAAGGGTTGGATGTTTAACCCTTTATAACTTGAAAACTGTACATTTTCGGACCTTGTGCCCCTTAACACTATTGGTCAAGACATTGAGAACTACAATTCTACGAAGTTGAACCAAAATCGACCGAAAGCCATTTCATTTCCATTTGCTGCGGGGTCCTTTGGTTAATGGTTTATTATTTTACAATATTTATTTTAAGAGAATATTTAAGAAGTTTCAAAAAATTCTGAAAGATTTTGAAAATGATCAAAAAAGAATCTGGAAGATTTGTAGGAAATTTGTTTTTAATTTTTTCAAAATTTTAGAAATTATATTTTTTTTTTGAAATTACAAATTCAGAAATGAATAGGGAATTTTTTTCAAATTTAGGAATAATTCGAGGCAATTTAAAATATACTTAGGAACTTTTTGGACTATGAGAATTTTTCCCAAGCGTCGGAATTTTTATATGTTTAATAAAAGTAATATAGTTAAATAATTTACCATTTTTATCGAGTGTAGTTTACGTTACAGTTGTACAGGAAATCCGTATTTTTTACTATTTTTAGTAAAAAGTGATTATATTTAAATCTAAATAGTTTTGTTTAAAATAACGAAATTGACAATGTTGAACAATTTCAAATTGTGATAGTGCTTTTCTCAAAAATTAAAATTTTTATTTAAAAATCATTAGGTATTACAAAGAAGATTGATCATTTTTTAACAATTTTAAATGATGCTAGTGTTTTTCGTCAGAAATTTTAATACTTTATACAAAAATGATATTTTAAACAATATTTACAATTTTTCGACAACTTTAGGTTATGTTCACGTGTTTTAAATAATCACATTTACAATCTTGAACAATTTGGAATTGTTATATGTTTTTTGCCATGATTTCAAATGTTTAAAATTGCGCGCGTAGAGTGCGTGTTGGTTTCTATTAAAAATAGAAAATATGCTTTCATAATATATGGATAGAATAGAATTATAGAATTATAATTTCATTTATAATTATTTATTTATTTTCACTTATTTGTAATTATTATTTTCTATAAAAATATAGAATTAATAGAATTCATTTGAGGATGGTTACTAATAAAATTCCATTTTTAAGTTTCCTAATTTTTAATTTTTAAATAAAAAATTATTTTAATACAGTTTTCGATGCTTGGACAGTTATAAATTAAAAGCGTTTGAACTTTAACAATTTATAATGCTTTATTTTTCATTAATATTTGCAAAATATTAACAATTTAAAAACGGTTCAGAATTGAACAATTTTCTTACTGAATTGTAATAGAAGATTTACCTTTTTTAAATTGAAATCGAAATGAGGAATTATTAATTTTGTATTCTTCCTAATTCATAAAATTTAATTTTTAATGTTTTAAATTATTTCATTTTTTACATATTTTAGAATAATTACTATGTTTATATTTTATCAGTCTTAAATATGAAAATGAGTGATTTTCTGTATCCTAAATCCCATTAATTCTTGAAAGAAATACCAATTCAATCACTTGAAATGTTACTTGATTAATACAGAAAATTTGAACGATTTTCTACTTTCAAAATTTTTAAAATTAAGATTTTGAGTTTGAAATGTTAAATTTGAAACAATTTTAAATTTACAATTATGTAGGTCTGCATGCCTATTTCTAACATTGTTTCATTTTTAAAGTGTCAAATTTTAAATTGTTCAATTATGGAGACTTGAATTAACCACTTTTTTAAAACCTTTTTTAAACTCTGAAGAATATGATTGCAAAAATAAAAAAAAAATGAAGATGAAAATTGAAATTAAATATTTACATTTTTTAATTAAAGTTGAAATTGAAGATTTACATTTTTTAATTAAAATTGCAATGATTGAACTTTAAAAACTGTAATGCACAATTTGACAATATTACTAATTTTCGATACTTCATACTTTAAACCTTTTAATTTTTAACGTTTTTTATAATATTGACATTTTTTAAGGTTTCCAATTGAATATTCTTTAATTTGAACATTAAAAATTTGAAGTCTTAAAAGCTTTAAGTTCCAAATGTTAAATTCGGAAAACTTCTTAATTTATAATTCAGCAGTTTCGAATGTCTAATTATAAAATTATTTTATTTTTAAAGACTGTAAAATTTAGAATAATTTGTTTTTGCAAATATTAAAAAAAAATTTTTTAAGTTCATTTGTAACTTTCTGTTTCTGGGTTTAAATTGGATTATTTTTTGGTATTAAATTCTTACCATGTATATCATATTTTTGGTTTCCATTACTTGATACAACTTAACGATGTGCGGATGCTCTAATTGCTTCATTATTTCAACTTCCCTGTAAACCTTCTCGAGATTCGTAGGATCTAATTGAGTCTTGTCGATGATTTTGATAGCTACCTGTGAAGAGAATTTTTTTATCAAGGCAGAAGTACATCGTTAGAAGAAAATTAATTGATCTTTCTTTTATTTAAATATTTCCAACTTATACAGATAAATTAAAATGTAATTAAATTTTGGAAGATGTCATTACCATTTAAAGATCTTGATATCCGAATTTTTAATTCATACTTTCGATGTCAAAACGATTATTTCGAATAAATACATTTAGAAGAACAAGAAAAAATCATCTGTCACCCGGCTTTGAACCGGGCATCTATAGTGGCGTTCCCGGTTCAAATACGGATTGAGCAGATTATTTCTTGCGCTACAAAAGTTATTTTTCAAAAATAATCGATTTAAGATAGAAATTTGTATTAATTAAAAATACATTAACATTGAAAATTCAATAGCTTAAATTGCTTTTCGTTCTTATATTAATTTATTACTTATAAATTAAATTGCATTATTATATATATTTTTTTATTTGACTCAGGTATTTTATATGTTAGTTACCTCTGTCTTGGCAATTCGATGTCTTGCCAATTTGACCACGGCAAAATTTCCTTTGCCGATGGTACCGTCGATGTCGTAAAAACCGACGCGGATTTGTTTCTTGTTTGCTCCTCCTCCTGCGTCCATTTTTTAGCGAGATTTTAATTCTCCAGTCTAAAATAATCATAGACTCTATTTTTCTTTCTCTGAAAAATTATCAAAAATAATTTGTTTGTTATGATTACGCTTGCAATCCTAAACAATCAATATAGGGATAATTAAATTTTCTAGTCATACATTTAGCTATACAATTACAGTTCTAAAGTTTTCTTTGAGGTATAAAAATAACCTTATAGCTAGGAAATCAATAACACTAATGAAAAAAACGGATTGTTTCTAAATTTATTTTAAACAATTGAACTCACAACACTTTAGTCATTATTTTAGTCATATTCATTTTATAAGGGATCATCCACAAATTATGTAAGACATACATAAGCTACATTAATTTCCAACCAAATGGTTGAGTTTTCAAATAAAAAAAAATTTAATCAAAAATAAAACAATTCAATTTTCAATTAAAGCAATTAATTTTCAACCAAGAAAAAACGGAATTATCAAGAAAATAGTTAAATTTTCGTCTTAACTGATGAATCTTCGATAAAACAGTAAATTCTAAACGGAAAGTTTAATAGTTTCTGTTACCATACAAATATTTTAATTTTAAATAAAAAAGGTTGAATTAAACCAAAAAATTAAAATTTCAACAAAATATTGAATTCTTGACTAAAAAATAGGCATTTCCAAGAAAAAGTGTAATAGCTATATTTCAGTTAAGAAAAATATTTTTTTACTAAGAAAAAATAATTTTAAACAAGAAAAAAATGAATTCTTAATGAAAATGACTAATGCTTAACCAAAAAATAAATTTCTAACCGAATAGTTGAATTTTCAACTAATAAGATCACTTGCATACCAAACAAGACAAATTTTCAACAAAATATTTTAATTCACAAACAAATAGATGAATTTTGAACCAAGAAGAACAAATTTATATTAAAAAAGATAAATTCTCTACAAAAAACGGAATAGTTACATTTTTGTTAAAAAAAAGTTTTTCAAAAAAACGAATTTTCAAAAAAATTGTTTAATTTTCAACCACCCGTGTGGAAAAAGCCTCGCCGAGACTTCTTAGGACGAGGGCCCCCGGTGGGGGGCGTCACAAACAATGCATTTCTGTCAAAAATTGAATGACTCTCCTGAAATTCGAACTATCACCATATGGATGTTCCATGAGGGTCCCCGGCGAGGGTCCAGCTCGGTTGCCCTCACGGATAAACGATTAAAATTTCTAAGTTCGAAGGGTGAATATCTTTTGACAGTACTAATTTTAAGGTTTCATGAGTTCAGACTTACAAATAATGATTTTATGTCAAAAATTGAACAATACTTTTCTGAAATTCGAATTCTCACAATATGGATGTTCCATAGGGGCCCCCGCAGGGGAACCAGCAAGGTTGCCTCACGGATTAACGATTCAAATTTCAAAGTACAAAGCACGTATATTTCATTGACACTATTAATTTTAAGATTTTATGAGTTCAGACTTACAAATAATGATTTTCTGTCAAAAATTTAATTACACTTTTCTGCAATTCGAACTCTCACAATATGGATGTTCCATAGGGGCCCTCGCAAGGGACTCAGGTCGGTTGCCCTTGCGGATCAACGATTAAAATTTCTAAGTCGGAAGGGTAAATATTTTATATCCTCAAAATGGACATAAAAAAACACGTTTACAAATATGGTTCATGCGTCCTAAAATTAAAAAAAAAACGATAAATACATCTGTCCCAAAAACACATTTTTCCTGCTTTTTTTAAGAAAAAATTCTAAGTTTCATCTTTATGCAAAATTTTAAATGTTAATAAAAAATTATATTTCCCGTCATTGTAAAAAGTTGTAAAGTAGCCTGCAACGTGAAAAAACGAAATATTAAGCAATGAAAAATGGTAATCGACATAAATTATTTATTTAACAATTATTTTATTGATATTCCTGTTAACAGTTGGTGTATTTTACATTTACATAGCGTCGTATAATAATAAATAATTAGAAAAAGAGGTCTTAAAAATTGGTACTTAAACTTTTCTGAATTGTAGCTTATGAGGATGGCTTTTTCACCGAGTTTCAACTTGTCGATTTAGCGCAGTGGTTAGCACTCCCGACTGTTAGGCGATAGATGTAGCCATGTATACTCCGTAGCGTTAGAAATTTGATTTGTAATACAATTTTTTTAAATGTAATATATATATATTCACTCTTCACAGGACTATTTATGATTGTAGTCAAAATACTCGCAATCAATTAATATTTATTTTTTAATACCTTTTTTGTCATATCAGGGTATAATCTAACGGGCAGCTCTGACCAAAAGGGCAGTTCTAAAAAAAAATGGTCAGTTCTAAAACTTGATTATGGGCAGTGCAAAAATACATTTCAAAAGTTGATAGAGGGAGAAAAGAGAGAAAAATTGGAGCACCTGCTACCGAAGCGCAGTCACAACGATGTTGTTCAAATTTAAACGATATGTTAGCACATAACGGCCATAAAAAGTGAGTTGATTAAGTGATTGATTACGGCTAAAATTTGTTCTTAGTTTTCGTATAATAGGGATTCGGTCAGTTCTAAATGAGGCTTAGATTATACCCTGTGTCATATAGTTAGAGTATAGCAGTATGGTACTAGTTGGCACTGACGCAGTACTGCGCCCATGGTGAATTTCCTATTGGGGTAGCACTGTGCCAGTAGCTATATTCAGTGCTGACCCAACACTTACAGGCCAGTACAAAATAGTTTTATCATCTCAGGGATATCGCCGTACAAGTGCCAGCACTGGCAAACAAAAACCAAGAGGGCTTTCATGGTGGCAACCACGAGGGATCCATGAGGGAAGCCCATGTTGGGCCCCGATGGATTAGCATGTCGTTTCCATAAGGGACCACGTCTGGATTGCCTTCATGGATTCCACAAGGCATGAGGGCAATCCATGCGGACCCTGACGGGGGCCCCCTCCATTTTTCCACACGGGCAACGTGATAAAATTTTAATTAATAAAGATGAATTTTCCACAAAAAATTGAATAGTTAAGTTTTCAGTTAAAAAAATTAGAATGAATTTATAATAAAATTATGGAATATTTAACTCAATTATTTAAATTTGAGGTTCATCTCGCAATCAAAATAATTAATTTTTAATTGAATAAAAAACTAATTTTGAGCAAATTACTTAACATTTCATTACAAAAAAAATATATATAAATAATATTTTTAACCAAAGAAAAGAGTTGTTGACCATATCATTGAAATTTTAACCCAAATGACGAATTTAAGACAAAATAATTGAATTTTCAGCTAAAAATATAGTGTAATAACCAAAAATAGAATACTTAATTTTTAATTAAAAAAATAAATTGTCAAAGGAAAATTTTCAGTTAAGAGAAGAACTTTTAACCAATTAAAATGAATTTTTATCCAAAAATAGAACAGTTGCATTTTCAGTTTAAAAAATTAGTTTTGTTCTAAAAAAATTTCAATAAAATAGTTCAATTTTCAACCAAAGAAATGAATTTTTAGCCATAATAATGAATATTCAACAAAATAATGATTTTTGAACCAAATATTAGAATTTTCAACAACAGCAAAAATGAATTTGTTCATTAAAAAGAAAAAGTTACAACCAAAAATAGAATAGTCAAATTTTCAGTTAGAAAAATAAATTTTTAGCAAAAAACAAAGGAATATTCAACCAAAGAAATGAATTTCTAACCAAAAATAGAAAAGTTAAATCATCAATAAAAAATGAATGAATCAAATAAATTTTGAACGAAACAGTTAACTTTTTAACCAAAACAATGTATTTTCAACGAACAAGATTAATTTACAACCAAACGTAAAATATTTCAATTTTCAATTTAAAAAACTAATTTTAACACAAAAAAATCAATACAGAGTAGTAAAATGTTGATTAAAAAGATTCTTAATAACTTAAATGATGAATCATATATAAAAAATTGAATTTTTAAGAAAGTAGTTCCACGTTTTTAACTCAATGAAAAATGTAATAGATTATATTTAAACTAAACAAGTTTTCTATTTTAAGCCAAAAACTATTGAATTCAATCCAAAAATACGAATTTTCAAACAAAACGAATGATTTCTTAACAAAACTGTTGAATTTGAAACAAAATAAAAAATTTCAAATTCAGTTTATTTGTAAATTCCTTGACTTTGTCCGGGTTTCCTTGACCTTCCCTGACTTTTTGAAAATCTCTTACCTGCAACAGCACTTTATTATTATAATTTATTAGAAAAAATTGTATTGTATTAATTAAATAAAAGTTTTTGTAAACCAGTTTTTCTGGCAAACAATATACATTTTTTGTTTTTAAGTTACCAGTATTTCTCAAAATAAAGGAAAAATGTATTTAAAAGGTTATTTAAAAAATATTATTCACATTCATAGTTATTATTAACTTAGGAAAAGAAGATAAATATTAATAATTAGAAGAGCATTTCTGCATTTTAAATAAAAATGGTATATCGAATGCAAGTAAATAGGTATCGGTGACTTTCATAATTAAAGCAGAATTTGTTCGAACACCTAGAGTTCAGAAATATCTCGATATTTCAAGCATAGCGCTATGGATAATTAATTAAAAGTTTATTACAAGACTCTAAAAGAGTTGAAGTTTGCTATTTTTCTTTAAGAATTGAAATCAAATATGAGATCGTGATTAAACATCTAACTTTATTCAAGGAGTATTTATTGATTTTATGACGCAGAGATCTATAATAATTGTTGTATATACTATTTATCGAGTAGATTAAAGGGATTTAGATCAACCGTGAAGGACAAAGATATTTTTATGTCTGCGAGTTAATATCTTATGAAACTTTCTTTTTAAAGATATCACACTTATACATAGATTGTAAAGTTAGGTTATATAATAGCTTTTTATTGGAAAATAGTAGAGAACAGATTTTTTTTTTCTCTAAATTAACTATTTATAATTTGTAGATACAGATTTAACTCATTGAAAAAATATCATTAATTTAAGTAACAACAAAGCTAGCCTATTTTTTAAACCTCCCTAGCGAACTGAGGAAAAAATAAAAAAATATGTTACAGGTATCAAATTACTCGTTATTTGAAACCAAAATGAGCATCGCTTTTTACAAATTAAAAAAAAATCCCCCATTTAGGGGTTGAGAAGACCCCAAAAAATAGAAAATACCAATAATTATAAAACCATTTTCATATCATCCAATGAAAAATGACTTTATATTTAGTGGTATTTTATTTTTTTGGGTTCTTCTCGACCCCTAAGTAGGGGTAATTTTTTGACATTAAAAAAAACTAAAAGCGATGCGCATTTTGGTTTTTAATTAAGTTACGTTAGAGTTTTACGCAAAAAAAACAACTGTTATTTCATTATGAAAATCATTATAGTTCGAACAAGATTTGAAATTTTTGAATAGTTTCAGTTTATATTAATGTTATTTTTTTTCACGAAATCGGTTATTTTAAACAATAATCATTAGATTTCGAAGAAGATTTACAATTCTGAACAATTTTCTTTTTGACTTAGTGTCTTTCGCCGGGAATTATGGGTATTTTTAATAAAAAATTATTAGATTTCAAATAATATTAAAAATTAATTATTGCATTTCAAAGATGAAAATTTTCGGAACAATTTTAGGTTATTTTTGAATTTTCAAAAGAGAATTTACAATCTTAAATAATTGAGGTCTTATGATATATTAGTGTTTTTCGTCAAAAATTGATATTGGTCATAAAAATCATCAGATTTTAAAGAATATTTACAAAATTTGAACAATAATAGGGTATGCCAGCGTTTTTTTAAAACTGAAAATCGGTTATTTTACAAAAAAATAAATTAATTGCAAAGAAGATTTACAATCTGAAACAATTTAAGGTTATTTTATCTTAGGGTTTTTAGTTAATGAGTTGTACTGTTTAAAATTTTTTTAAATCATTTGATTTTTAAGATAATCATTATTCTTCAGATTATGATTCAAAGACATTAAATTCGAATTTTTTTACAATTTTTAGTTTTGCTGGAATCTTATACAAAATGTCATTACATTTAAGAAAAAACCGTTGGTTTTCAAAGAAGATAGAAAATGTTGAAGAATTTTAGGATATGTGCTCGCATTTTTAAATGAGGATTTACAATTTCAAACACTTTTTTGTTATCTTATGTTAGTGGTTTTCATCTAAAGTTGCTTTTATGAATAAAAAATCATTCGATTTTAAATAATATTGATAATATTTGAACAATTACAGGTTACATAAGTGTTTTTACAGGAAATCTGTTATTCTAAAAAAATCAATTTAAAATCCTTCATGTTATGTCAGTGTATTTCGTTAGAAATTGGTATTTTTAACAAAAATAAGGTTTGATTATTTTTACAAACATAATATATATTAATTCTGATGGTTTATTTACAAAACACGTGATAAGTTAAGGGGGAAGGGAGTGTTGAAGTATCACTCACCATCTTAACAACAATGAAAAAAGCATTAGGGGGGGGGGGGGGGGTATTTTGTAAATAGCCGCTGAAGATAAGATATACATATTAAACAATCCTCAAAAATATTCTCCTTGTTTTTCTTTTATATTATTTTAGATAAAAGATACTATGAAGTACTCAACTTTGTCCTTAATATTGATTTTATATTTTAATTTGAAAATTGCGTGAGACAAAAAAAATAAAAATCGAGCTCGATGCACGCGCTTATTTGTCTTCTAATTTAATTAAATTTGTCGTTTTTACAGGATAACCGTTTTAATCGCGGAATAAAATTTCCAGTTTTTTTCGATTCGTAAAATTTTTTCAAGATTTCAGAAATAACAAAATTCGAGCGCTAAATGCTAAAAAAGTTTTCATTTAAAGTAATAAAAACCGAATTGCAAATTCAAAAATTTAAAGTTTTATAAATTGAACACTTCAAATACTTATTGATAAAGAATATAAATCTGCGATACGTTATCACCTTCGATACTTTAAATTAAAGAATCAATCAATAAATTTGTAAATTTTTAAAATTGTATAATTTTAAGCACTTTCAAGTGACAAACATTAAAAATTGAAGAATAAATTTTTTTTTAACTGAGCAATTTTTAAATTGGAAGTTAACTTATTTTAATTTCAAGTCGTTTTCAATTAATAATTATTTATCTGTCATTTATAAATACAAAATTGAACATTTTGACTTACGATTTGAAGGTTTTTTTTAATTGTATAATTAAAATTGTAACGGTCAAAGTCTGATTTTGAATATTTTATTTAAAATGGCTAATTTTAACAATTAAATGAAGAGATAAATATTGCTAAATATTAAAAAATTGTTCTTGGTTTTTAGTTAAGAAATTTTGAATTAAATGGGTTAAAAACGAAATATTTTAGACTGAAACAACATTTGAATAGAATTTGAATTTGAACAAAAGCCTTTAATAATAAATCTATTTATTTGAAATTATTTTAAGAAAGAAAATGTTTTATGAAGTTTTAATAGGACGTTTACATTTGTCTAAATACTAAGGCTTTCGAATTCAAATAGTTCGATATTTAACGTTAAAATCTGTAAACTGTTTAATTTTAAACTAATTCAGATTGATATTGTAAAATCAATTACTGTTTAATTTTTAATTGTTTAAGCCTTCGAAACTTAATTTTAAAATTCTTTAAATTGAAAATTTATGTTTAAAAATAATTACGCAAATGGAAAGATTTAAGTAAAAGATTTTATAATTACACATTGTCAACTGAACGATTGCATAATTCAAAGAGTCAACAAATTAAATTAACATTTAAGAAAAGTTGAAATCGAACTTTTTTGAATATTGCATTATATTATGTGATGAAATTGGTGATATTTCAAGTGATTGGATAGATTTTTCTTCTAAGATATGGTCGAATTCTCAGTAAAAAATAATACGCCGTCATTTCCTGGTTTAAAAAAGTTCCCTGTTTCTCGGTCCAGCGGATACTTTATAATGAGATTTTTGCAAATTTCAAATTAAAGAATATTAAATAAAATACATTTTTTAAACGTTTTAGATTGAAAAATTAATAAATGTAAAAACTAACCTTTTCAGATTCACAGATAGCCGGATTCTTTCGGTACGAATAGGGGGAACTGGAAAAGGGGCTATTTGTATCGAAATTTCGGTAAAAATAGCAGGATTTTTTCGGTACGTGTAGACAAACCTAAAAAATTCCCCCCTTTTTATCGCAGACGAAAATCTAAAAATATCAAATTTGATCACATTCACATCAATAAAAATGTTAAAAATAAAGAATATCCCTCTTTCGATTAAAAAAAATTGAAAATAAAAAAAGTCCTTTTGATCTTCAGAAAAAAGTGAAAATTAAAGAATTTTTTCCCCTTCATCCCAATAAAAATGTTGAAAATACAAAATATCCCTAGGCCAATTGAAAGATAAATTCAAAGCAACAAATTCCCTCTTAGAATGAATAAACAAAATTAATACACAAATTTTTATCCTGTCCATTAAATGAACATGTTAAAAACAAGAAATTTCCCTCTTCCGATTCAGAAAGATTGAAAAAATTCTTTACGTTCGTCATTAGGAAAATATTGAAAATAAAAAAACTCCCTTCTCAAATTCTAAAAAAAAATAAAAACCAAAATTTCCTACCTTCCAAATAAAAAAAGGGATTTAAAAATGTTTCCTTTTTCAATCCAGGAAAAAGTTTAAAACAAATAATGAAATTTAAAAATTGAAGTAATTGAAAACATTTTTCTACTTAAAACTTAAAAAATTATGGTATCAGCAGAGTTATAAATCACCCAAGCAGATGATAGCTGAAAAATAATGCCCTATAAATTAAAGGGTTTCTAATTTTAAATTTTACATCATCAAAAGTTTGATACATTTATGAATTTTAAATTTTACATGCTTTAAATTCATAATAGTTTTGTTGCTTGGATATTGTACAAAGATATGTAATACTTCGTTTATCCGTAATAAATGCAATTAAATTTCAGACCGAAAAATGTTCTCTGACACCACATTATTTCCCTCTCACTCCCTCTATCCTTCTGCCTACGCCATCCTTCAATTCCAACCCCCATCAACCCCCCATCAGCTCCGCGCTCGAAAAATGTTGACCCTCCTTTCTAAAAGTCACCTCACAAACTACATCAAATCAGTGATGCGGAAATTGACTTTGGTTCTTTTTCTCAGAGGTCAGTGCATAGAGGCCAATAGCACCCTGCAACAAGTACGATAGGACGCGAATTCACTACTGACGTCATCGTACGACGGCCTCTCGACTATTGACTTAGCGGGGTCGTTCAGAGCCGCGAAATCCCGGAGGGCCGGAAACGCGAAGATTCACGGATCGGAATCACATTTTTTTGACAACCCTTATTCTCCCTCACTTTTAAAATTTTACTCTGAACAGTTAAGACTGCGCTCTAAATGTCACAACATATGAAGCCCTCGTCGAGTAGTCATTTTTTGATCGAAAGCTTTATAAATACTCGGAACGAAAAGAACTAAAAAGAAAAATGGTAAGCTTTTTTAAAAAACGAAGGGTTCATTTGTCTCACCTGGCGTAGAAGAACGGCTATCGATGCCCGGTTCCATCGGCGAGGTGAAGCGTTTTTTCACTTCCCGGATTTTGCCCTCGTACTGGGAGTCATACCGTATCGGTTCTTTACGGCCAGGCGGTTCGATACCGACTGACTGGCAGCCATGTTACTAACCCCCGCTACCGTGGGTCTTCTACCCCCTCCCACCCTCCCACAACGCCTAATTTTACCCCAATAGACCTGTCTTGCCTCCCACCCTCGTTGGAGCCTCGTGACTCAACGTCGTTGGCGAGTTCGTACGCACGCATTACGTCATTGACTCAGGGACGTCGGTACTCACTTGCCAGACCCGTAAGATTGAGTGACGTAAAATTGCGAGTAGTGGTAAATGACTAGGTTATTCTAACTAGTTACTTTTTTGGTAAAAGGGGTAAGTGTTTGGTAAGTTACTTTTTTTGAGTAATTAGTTACAGTTACGTTACTGGGTGATAAAAGGTAACTAGTTACAGTTACGTTATTTGTAACGGTACCTAAAAAGTTACTTTTCCAATCCCTGCATTTTATAATTTAAAAATCAAAACTAAGATGATAATACGTACAAACTTAGTTGAATTTTTAACGGAGAAGATGAATTTTCTACAGAAGAGTTGAATTTCCAACCAAGAAAGATTCTTCAGTTACTTTTTTCAAACAAAGAGTTGTGATTTTAACAAAAAATATGAATTTGTTCGTAATAAGAACACTCTTGAATAAAATATTTAAATTTCCAAGCCAAAATGATCAATTATCAAACAGAAAAAATGCTTTCCAACTGTACAGTTGGACTCTACCGAAATATTAAAAACTTTAACAAAATACATGGATTTTCAACCAAAGGGTTAAATTTTCATACCGAAAATGTTCATTCTTAACAGAAAACTTAATTTTCGAGCAACTAGTTAAATTTTCTACTATTTTTAAACTAAAAAGAAGAACGTTCAACAGAAGAGTTAAATTTCCAACAAAAAAGTTCACTTTTAACTTAACAGTTAATGGACCCCGCACCAAATGTACAGTAAAATGACCACCGGTGAAAAATTCTAAAAAATTTTTTTTTTGTATTTTCGAACCTGCAAAGCAATAATTTGAAGGAAAAAAGTAAGAAAAATGGACAGTTTTTTTACAAACAATTGTCAAAGTTTCAATTTTTACATGTATTTTAATAAAAAAATGCTGTTTTTCGTGAAAAGTTTTTTTTCTCCTAAACTAATAGTTGGATTTGGTTCAAACTTGCACATTTTTACCATCATTCCTACCAAAACAAAAGGCTCATATCCAAGATCTAGAAAGATAAACGGTTTATGGGGTTTACACCATGATATAAGGGTGTTTTCATACCTCAAACACCCAAGTATGGAAATTATCATTTATTAGTAACTAAAGTCACTAGGTATTTTTTATTCAATTACTAGGGTATGAAATAACTTTCAGATAAGTAGAGGAAGTGTGCATGTCATGGGGTTGTTTAATCATCCCTTATTTAGAGAAGCAGAGAAATTAACTTTTCATAAGGAATAAATCACCAAAGATCAGGCTTATAAAATCACATTAAAACATATGCAGGTAGCCTTATTTATCAGGATTTGTAATAGAATTTATTTTAAGGGTCATTTAGTCATCCCCTAATTATTGAACCAAGGAAATCGGTATTTAAACGCGATAAAGTACCAGAGATTTTTTATTATAACATTGATGAACAGAATCACTTTAAAATATATACAGGTAGCTTTTCTTAGGAAGATTTGCATAAGAATTTAATTTCAGGGTCGCCTAATCACCCCTTATTTATTGAACTAAGGAAATCGATATTTTAAACGGATTAAAGTACCAGAGATTTTTTTATTAATACATTGATCAACAAAATCACTTTAAAACATATACAGGTAGCATTTTCTATCAAGATTTGCATTAGAATTTATTTCCAGGGTCATTTAATCATCCCCGAATTATTGAACCAAGGAAATCGATATTTTAAATGGGATAAAGTACCAGAAATATTTTTTGTTATAACATTGATGAACAGAATCACTTTAAAATATACACAGGTAGCATTTTTTATTAGAATTTGCATTAGAATTTATTTACAGGTTCATTTAATCATCCCCTGATTATTAAATCAAGGAAAACGATATTTTAAACGGGTTAAAGTACCAAAGATTTTTTATTATAACATTGATGAACAGAATCACCATAAAATATGTACAGGTAGCGTTTTTTAGCAGGGTTTGCATAGGAATTTATTTTCAGGGTCGTCTAATCGCCCCCTAATTACTGAACCTAGGAAATCAATATTTTAAACGGAACAAAGCACCAGAGATTTTTTTATTAATTCATTATTGATTAAAACAGTTCACAAGGGAAGCAATAAGACAAGCTTGCAAGAAACTCTTCACTCTTCATACCATTAAGTTACAAGCACATTTTTACGCGGGATGTCCAATGATTCATAAACATGTTTATAAACATAGTTTCTGTCTCTCCCTCTCTCTGTAAATAAATTCTAATGCAAATCTTGCTAAAAAAAAGCTACCTGTATATATTTTAAAGTGATTCTGTTCATCAATGTTATAATAAAAAATCTGGTACTTTATCCCGTTTAAATACCGATTTCCTTGGTTAAATAATTAGGGGATGATTAAATGACCCTGAAAATAAATTCTACTGCAAATCCTGATAAATAAGGCTACCTGCATATGTTTTAATGTTTTTTTATAAGCCTGATCTTTGGTGATTTATTCCTTACGAAAAGTTAATTTCTCTGCTTCTCTAAATAAGAGATGATTAAACAACTTCTTGACATGCACACTTCCTCTACTTATCTGAAAGTTATTTCATACCCTAGTAATTGAAAAAAATACCTAGTGACTTTAGTTACTAAGAAATGATAATTTCCATACTTGGGTGTTTCAGGTATGAAAACACCCTTATATCATGGTGTATACCCCATAAACCGTTTATCTTTCTAGATCTTGGATATGAACCTTTTGTTTTGGTAGGAATGATGGTAAAAATGTGCAAGTTTGAACCAAATCCAACTATTAGTTTAGGAGAAAAAAAACTGTTCACGAAAATCAGCATTTTTCTATTAAAATACATGTAAAAATTGAAACTTTGACAATTGTTTGTAAAAAAACTGTGCATTTTTCTTACTTTTTTCCTTCGAATTATTGCTTTGCAGGTTCGAAAATACAAAAAATTTTTTTTGTAGAATTTTTCACCGGTGGCCATTTTACTGTACATTTGGTGCGGGGTCCTTTCTACCAAATTTTTGTATTTTATACCCCAGAAGAACAAAATATTCAATAAAAAAAAATTCAACAAAATAGCTGAATATCCCACAAAAATGTTTTTTATTGTTCAACAATGTAGTTGAACATTCTACCAAAATTGTTTATTTTAACAAAATACATGAATTTTCAACCAAAATAGATTAATTTTTAAGAAAGAAATAAAATAGCTGATATTTCAACCATGCAAACTTTTGATTGGAAATCAATCACAGTTGAATTTGAAGAAAAAAGACGAATTTTCAAGAAAATAGCTGAACCATCAGCCAAATCAGATTAATTTTTCTACTAAAATAATTGAATTTTCTACAACAAAGTAAATGAGATTTTTTTTTACCAAAATATAAAGTTTGAAACAAAAAAGCCGATTTATTGAATCAAGAAAGAAATAATGTACATTCATTTGTTAAATTTACAAGTCAAAAAGACGATTTGTCAATAAAAAAGTTACTTTTCATCCAAATATAGTTAAACTTTTTACCAAAATAGTGTTTTTCAATTGTACAATGGTACAATTGAAAAAATTGAAAAGTGAAAAGTTATTATTTGCTGTAATTAATGAATTACAGCAAATAATAACTTTTCACGATTTACAGGGAAGAAAATTGTTTAAAAAATTGCTAAATACTCTTATAAAAAAATATTACGCTCAGCATCCGTTAATTGCATTATTAATTCTAGAAAATAATCAATTTTGATTCTTTACAGGGGAAAGAATATTGTAAACATATAAAAATTGTTTAAATGATAACCAAATATTCTTCAGAAATATATTACTTTCGACTTATGTTAATTGTGTCATAAATTCCAGAAAATAATAACTTTTAGCGCATTTGAAGGAGGAAAAACAAAGTTTAAATAAATAATAATTGTTTAAACAATTCAAATTATTTAATGAATATTTGGAAACTCGTGACTTATCGATGAAGAATAATTCATGTTGAAAACGTTTTAAAAATACCATATTCATCATTATTCTGACAGAAAACTGCTATTTTGCATTGTTTTGCATTTTCTGGGCACAATAAAAGGGTATTGGGGCTCAAAATTAAATGTAATTTGGTAAAAATTATTACTTAAACATTTCTTAAGAGATGGCTATATTTTAATTCACAAAAAGTTTATGAAAAGTACGTCTTTTTTTCCACTTTTAAGAAAAACCGAGCTTTTCCCATTTGAAACCTCATGTTAATTTCAAGAGCTCGCGGGCACGTGTTAACGTTGAAAAAAGAACTAAAATATGGATTTTCCTTTTTCGAAAAACGAAAAAATTGGGGAGGATCGATTTTATTGGACAAAAATCTGTTCACAGTTTAGCTTTGAACGGGTTTTGGTGCATTTTGTTTAAATAGCCCTACTTGGAAAGAGATTTATTTCGGTTGATTTTTTAATTTTGGCTTGTTCAAACATTTATGTTAATGCAATTAGCAAAAAAAAGTTGTTTTTTTTTCGTGAACACTTTTCTCCTATGTTCTGTCTATTCAGTTCATAAAATTAGGAAAAAATATCGGATCACAAATTTTCGTCATTAACCATCATTGAACGTCACTGACAACATAATTCTAACAAAATAAGAGAAAATTTTGTTGTAATATTGTTCGATAGTCCAATTTAAAAAATCATGTAACTGTTATATAACAGAAAGATTATAGATTGGGTTATGTGATTTCATCCTAATGTAGCAGTTACGTAAAAAATTTGAATTTAATAAATATAGCACATCTTTTAATATATTTAATTAATTTTAAACAAAACCAAGTTTTGTTTTCACCAGACATTTATTTCAAACTGTTTTGAACAGACTGGGATAAAAGAAACTATTTTAGTACAAAGTGACACAAAATTGGACGATATTTGTTTATTTTTGTAACTTATCGTCTCGGTATTCGTAAAAATATTTACGTTTATTTTAATTTTAAAAATTCAATTAAAATTTATTGCTGCACAAATTTGGCAATATTAAAAGTAATCCTTAAAAATATTCTTTGTATTGGGTCGTAATAATTTTTAATGTAAATGTAAAACTCAACATAAGACTTTTATTGACGTATTTTATGATAATAGTTACGTTGAAGCTCAGTATTCTATAAGTAATAATATTCAATTATTAGTTCGATTTTCGTAAAATATATCTCTTTTTATATCTCTTTTTGAGTATTTGTCATTTAAGAGCATATTATTACTATATAAAATCCTAAATTAAGTTATTAATTCATTTCATTGCTTGTAATTAATGCTAGCATGACACCGTTTATTTATATAAAATTAATCTGTAAATAAATTGCTAAAAGCTGTTTAAAATTAACATTAAAATGGTATAAAAGACGATGTAGCTATTTTAATGTTTATTTTATTTTAAAACGATTGATTATATATTATAGTACTTTAAGTCCATTAGAATATATTCTAATTTGATAATTAGGCCATCAAAATAAGAATGATGTTATAAGCGCGTGAAGCGAGCTATTTGTGGCTAGTTTTTTTGACAAGTTTATCCAGAACTAAAGTAACATAAACATTTTGAAGAACTATCACGAACATAATTTTATTTTATTTTTACCAGAAATTTAGAAGATTGAAATTCTTTGCTAAGGGTTTTAGATATTTGGCACATTTCAGTTAAAAATTCATTTCTTTGGTCGAAAATTGAAGTATTTTGTTAATTTTTTTTTCTTTTTTAAAGTTAATTTTTCCAGATAAAAAAAATATTCAATTGAAAGTTCAGATAATCTCCTGAAAATTTGTATTTTCTTATAACTAAAAATTTTGTTCTTTTTACTGAAAATTTAACAATTTGGTAGAAAATTTAACTATTCAGTTAAAAGATAACTTTGTTGTTAAAATTTCAACAGTATTGTCGGAAACTCGTCTTTATTGCTAGAAAAATTCAACAATTTGGTAGAAAATTTAAGTGCTTGTTAGAAAATTCAATTGTTTTGTAGAACACTCGTTTTCTTTTTTTTATTGAAAATTAATTTTTTGTGATAAAAATTTTTATTTTTGGTTAAAATTTATGTTCTGTAATTTATATATGGTAACTACTTGGTTCAAACTGTAAGTAATTTGTTGAAAATTCGTCTTTTTTCGTCAGAAATCAATCTTCATGGTTAAAAATTCAACTATTTGGTCAAAAATTGATATATTTTGTAAAATATTCCTTTTTTTTCTTGGTATACGATCAATTTGTTGGTTAAAATTGGAACTGTCTGTTTCAACATTAATATGTGGTGGTTGACGATTGAACTGTTTTATAGAAAGCTCATATTTTTGGCTTGAATATTTAACATTTTGGATGAAATTTTTTTTCTTCATTAACGAAAAAATATTTTTTGGTTGAATATTCAATACATGTTGAAAATTAATCTCTTATGGTAAAAATTTAATCTTTTTTTTTTAAAATGCAATTGCTTAATTTTTAACAAAGTAGTTCAAATTTCAACCAAATACTTTCATTTTGAACAAAACAGATGAATTTTTAATCAAATAATTACATTTTCAAACAGAAAGTTAATATCCTACTAACTAGTCAAATTTTTTTGAAAATATTTTAATTTCTAACAAAATATTTGAAAAATTAACAAACAAAAAAATTTTCAACCAAACAGTTGCATTTTTAACCAAAAAAAGATGAATTTTCAACCAAACACATGCATTTTTAACAAAAAAGGATAATATTTAAAACAAGAAGATTATTTTTCATACAAAAGGGACGAATTTTTAACAAAATACATGAACTTTCAGCCAAATTGTTGAATTTTTAACAGTGATTTAAATTTTCAACGGAAGAGATGAATCTTCAACTTACAGGGAAGGTACTCCAGGTGTACCTCGCCGATTTGATTCTCCCTGATATATGTTGTAGTACTCGAAAAACTAAGCGACACGTATTTTTTTATCTGTGGAAAAACACGTTAAGGGGGTGAAACAGCTTCTCAAAGTTAGGGGTCTGAAGGGTCGATTGTATAGTTTTGTGTATAAAAATTAAATTCTTTCCGACCAAACCTTATCGAAAAGTTTCCTCGAGGTGAAAGATGAAGAACGTAGTTTTATAAAAAAATTTTAAATGAAGGGGGTAAACCAACACTACATATATTTAAAGTTGTGCTAAAAATACTTAAATTCACAGGAAAAAAAAATATTTTGCACTTGATTCAAAAATAAAGTTGACGTGTTTCAGCAAAAAAATGGTAAAAAAAATTAATGGGGGGTGGCCACCCCTAAAACTTTTTATTTTGTGTCTATGTTAATATATACTTTCCATGCACAATAAAAATTGGGAAATTAGTTTCATAACGAAGGAAGTAAAATAGAGTTCATCCAATATGAATACAAAAATTACTTGGGGGTAAACTACCCCTACATATTTTTAAAATTGCTGAAAGTTGCTAAATTCATAAGAGGAAAATTTAAAAAATATATATTTTGCAGTAAATAGCTTCATCCTCTTTTTTGTGTTCAACAGGTTTTTTTGTTGTTTTTTTGCTCGATTTTAGACATATTTTGAAATTCCACACGTAATTAGGAGGAGAAGTTTCCACCGCGTAATTTTTTTCTTCATGATAGATAGACTCTATTTTACTTCCTTCGTTATAAAACTTTTTCCAATTGCCTTTGTGTATGGAAAGTATATATTATCATGGGCACAAAATAAAAAGGGTTTAGAGGTAGATACCTCCATTAAAAAAAAAAAATGTTTGTCGAAGCCCAACTTTAATTTTGTCCCAAGTGCAAAAAACATATTTATAAAAATTTTTTTCTATGAATTTAACGATTTGTAGCACATTTAAAAATATGCAGAGGTTGTTTACCTCTGCGTAATTTTTTTATTCATATCAGATCAACTTTCTTAAACTTGCTTCGTTATAAAACTAATTTCCCAATGTTTTTATGCATGGAAAGTAGATATTATCATAGACACAAAAGAAAACAAAGTTAGGGGTAGCTACTCTCACTAATTAAAAATTTTTTTTGTCCAAACCCAACTTTATTTTTGTCTTAAGTGCAAAATATTTTTTTAAAAACTTTTTTCCTGTGAATTTAAACATTTTTAGTACAACTTTAAATTTATGTAGGGGTGGTTTACGACCCTTCATTTCTTAAATATTTTTTGAGAAAATTACGTTATTCATCTTTCATCACGGGGGAACTTTTACCGTAGGTTTGATCGAAATCAATCTGGTTTTTATACGCAAAATTATACAATCGACACTTGAGACCCCTATCTTTGAGGGGATGTTTCACCCCCTTAAAGTGTTTCTCCGCAGATAAAAAAAAATACGTGTCGCTTAGTAGTTGCATTTTCATCATACAAGTTTACTTTGAACCCCAGAGTTCAAATTTTTTTACTAAATTTTCGAATTTTCAACCTAAAAAGACGAATTTCCTACAAAACAATGCAATTTTTTTTAATTAGTTTAACTTTAAACCAAGTGGTTAACTTTTTAACGTAAAAGAAGAAATTTTAACAAGACAGTAGAATTTTCAACCAAAAAGGTTCCATTTTCTACCAAACAGTTGCATTTCTAACCAAAAAGGATGAATTTTTAACCAAGAAGATTATTTCATTCAGACCAAAAGATGATTTCTGAACTATTAAAATTAATTTCATATAAATGAAATACTTAGATTTTCAACCAAATTGTTAAATTTGTGAGCAAAAGAGATGATTTTTTAATAAAATAGTTGCATAAAAAAATCAAACTGTCAACGAAATATACCCTACTTTCTGTTTAGCTACTTTGTCGTGGGTTGCCTGCAAATAGCCTTTTGCTTAAATCACGAATATCGAAATGTAATCAAGCATGGCCGCCTGAACCGTTTCCAATTGGAATGCATAATATTGCGCATTTTCCGCATGTGAGTACCTACGCACTGCGCCTTTCTGCAACGCTGCTGTGGTGTTTTTTAACGGATTCGCAATCGTTTCTCGCCCCGCGTGTTGAGAAACTGCGTGGGCCAGTAGTTCTAGGACTTACTAAACTTCGAGTGACTAAATCGAGAGTCGGGTGTGGTAGAATTTTTAAGTAACCGATATGAATTTCGAATCAAAAATATAAATGTATAATTTTCAAACCATAAATATATCCTAGTTGGATTTTTTTGCTGAGTTCTTTGAATTCAGTTCGCAATTGAGAGAAAAAACGAAAAAAGGGAAGTTTCTTGAAATCGGGAAAGAATAATTCTTTAAATAAAGGAAAGGAGGAGAAAGAGTGTGAAGTATGAAATATAAAAGTGATTTTCAAATTTATTAAGTGATTAGATCAAACTTTACCGTTGCACAGAGTAGAGAAAAATGACTTTTTTTTATCAAAATAACGCACAGCCTACAAATATTGACCGATTTGGAAGAAAAAGGTTGAAAGAAAGCTGATAAAATTTTAAAGATAGCTGTTAAGTCTGATTTTCGATTTAGTTTTTCAACTTTTGATAAAGAAATAATAATGACGAAAAAATGGTGATTTTTTCTGTTTGAGGTTTCCAGTGCTTGTCAATAATAGGAAAATTCTTCTAATCTTTTAAGTTTCAGAGATTTACATTACTTAAATATATTTCATTCTGATAAAATAAACAAAAAAATTTGTTATAAAAAAATTATTGGTTGAAGGTCTATAATTTTTAATAATTTTACGGTTTTCAAGTTATATTGCAAGAAATTTAGATGGAAACAATATTATAATGAAGAAAATTTCTCTTAAGATCATTCTGGGTAATATTATACATAAATTTAATAAATAAATGCATTAATCAGACATTTGTGGATAGAAAAATTCGTTTTTCTCGATGTCCGATTTTTTAATTAAGAAATCATGATAATTTAGCAAAGTTCATAATTCACTGTTATAATTTATAGAAAATTAATAGTCCACAGAAAAATAGTAACTTTTATTTTACAGAGTTTAAAAATATATTGCGTGTTTTATTATGTTGTTTTAATATAATGACGTACATAATTAATGTCACTTTATTTCATTAGAGTGAAATTGATCTAAAAGATTGTGTTTTTGACCGCAATTATTATAATTATTTTTTAAATGAGGAAGTAGGTTACATGACAGCTGAGCATTGACGTAGTTAAAATATGGTTGCACGATAATTTGAAATGTACCTTTAGGAGCGAACAATTTTCTTTACGACATTTCGTATTTTTCCTTAAGAAGTTTTCTATCTATAGATGATGAAGAGGTTTATATTTTTTTGCTCATAAATTCAATGAATTATGACGATGAATGAATTTGTGAGTAATTTATTCGCAATTCTTCGCGATGTAAGGAATTTCCAATCCTGCTAAAAATGTCACGTAGTATCGATTTCTTACTAACATGTAAAGTTTTCCCGATAAAAAGGCGATTGAAGGATGCTCAAATGGAA
>NC_046662.1:20096854-20115269 GCF_010883055.1 Belonocnema kinseyi | reverse complement strand
GAAATTATGTATAACTTGCATTTGTTTCATGCAAAACATGTATTAAAGAAAAGAAAATTATATCTAATATTTCCCACTATCCAGGCGAAAAAATTATACATAGTTCATACATAGTGGAAAAATTATGTATAATTTTAATTTATATTATGCGAAAATTGTATAAAATGAACGAAAATGATTTATAATATTTCCATTTATGTATAATTTTTCCATCTGTGTATTACGTATTTGCAATCCGGTTTCTCTCGCTTACCGCAAAGTGGCATTTAAAGATAAATTTTAAGTTTTTTATTATGATAGATATTCATTGAAGTTTATAAATATAATCTTTTTCACAAAAAATATTGTATTGATAAATAGATTGAATATTTTATAAATGTGGAGAAAGGATCAGAGTCGATTTTTTACTAAGTACAATTTATTATTGCGGATTTTTTCTATATTGTAAAATTTAAAAATATGCCCAGATCCAATTTAAAGCACAATAATTTTTTTTTTAACGAGGAAAATGAAAATATGCAATGCTTTGGTTTTTTGAAGCATAATAAAATTATAGGCTTCCAATCAGTGATTGGTAAGTCACTGTTTAAAAGGATCTAGTTATCGTTATCCTTACTATAGTTATTTTTAAGGTAAAATTCACTTTTATAAATAAAAGACATTTTTTATAATAAAAAGATCTTTCAATGAATTAAAACATAGAGCCCCAGGATTTATGAATTTTATTGAATTTTTGGGACGTTTTGGCATTTTTTTCATTCCACTGAATGTTTTGCATATCTTTGAATCTTTTGAATTTGCCCTTAATTCTTTGAAATTCCCATGGAACACACTGAATTTAATGGATCTTTTTGGGGTTTCTAATTTTTTTATAGCACCCTGAAGCTTTATAAATTCACCTTGAATTCTTATGAATCTTATAAGTTTCTTCTTCACTTATTCTATGAGTTTCAATTGATCTGAAATTAATGAAACTCTCTTGAACTTAAAAATTTCTGTTCTATTAATTTGAATTATTAGATAGATTTATTTCTCATATGCTCTGACATCCTTTTGAATTTCCTCGAATTCTTCTCAAATTGTTTCAATTTTTCGAAAATCAATGGAATATTTTTAGAATGAATTCAACTCATTTAAATTTATTTGGAATTCACCCTGAATCCTTATTAATTTATCATGAATTCTGTTTAATTCTCTTGAACTTGTTCTGCAGTTTTTTTTAATTCGCGCTGAATTATTTTTAACTCACCTTACATTTTTAAATATTTCATTAAATTCTTTTTAATTTCCTTGAATTTTTCTCATTTTATTCCAAATTTAATGAATTCAATGCATTTTTTAAATATTTCTGAATTTTTTCCATTTGCTTGAATTGTTGTCAATTCATTCCAAATATAATATATATATGTATATATATATAATGAAATATGTATTGCGATATAATTCGATCCCAGGAGGATCAAAATACAATTTTTTTATATTTTCGTGTGTATATTAATTTTTTTTCTGTTTACCATGCCTAAAAAAGTAAAAAAGCTGCATGAACAAGAAATTTGGATGAATTTTTAAACATGTTTCGATATAATTTGACCACAAGAGTACGAAATTATATATTTTGTTTCAACTTCCGTACGTATATGTAACTTTTTTCTGTTTACCATACATTGAAAAAGAAAAAAGCGGTATGATCAAGAAATTTGTACGAATTGTATCTAGGTCTAATAGGATTTTGATCCAGATCGACCATTCAAGAGCATTTTTTATTTTACAGATTTAAAAAATTACCTTGCTTATATGAGAAAAACTTTTTTTTATTTAAAACTACAACAATACGATATCTAATGTAATTGTTCGCGTTTTCGAGACGCATCGATCGACCCATTGTTGAAACTTTTATCACCCATTAGTACCGATTATCAAAGTTTCAAATAAATTTGTGTGCTGTGCTTACACGAGAAAATTTTTGTGTCATTAGAAATACTGTATTGATGTATCCGACATGTTTGATCACGTGTTCGAGACACGTCGGGTGATCTATAGTCGTACCTTCAATGACTTTTCATGATCTAGCAATACCGATGTATAAATTAATAAAATACACTTGGAGAAAAAGTTTTCTTAAAACAAAAGCAAAATTCTCTCGCAAAACCATAATATTTTCTGCCCATAGATTCTTTTTGTGACAAATGAAAATCATCTCAACCTTAAATTTAAGAGGAACTTCCATTCGTGTCAGATATGTGAAAAAAATAATTTTTCTATGATTTTAAGAATCAAAATATCAAAACTGTTGTTATTCCAAATAAAAAACATGGGTTTTTAATGAAAAATGTTAAAATTCACAAAAAAACATTGATTTTCACAATATTTTTTTAAATCTAATTTTTTCTGATTGTCGCTTCTTACCAATTTAAAAAAATTTTCTATGGCTTCTTCTATGGCTCTAAATCGTTAGAACTATTTTTTTAAGAAAACAGTTTTTAAACAAATAATTATATTTTAAGATTATTTAGTTATTTTAAAAATTGGAAACAGTAGAGTTGTAGAGAATTTTTAACGGAAAAAATAAGCTTTAATTTTTTAAATGCAATAATTTTTCAAAAATTGGTAAGAAGCGACGGTCAAAAAAAATTCAATTGCAAAAACATTGTTAAAATCAATCTTTTTTTTTGTAAATTTTAATGTTTTTCATAAAACAACAATTGAAAAACTTTTTATGAAATTCTGTTGAACTCCATTGAATTATTCTTAATTCACTCCAATTTTACTGACTCCAAATAGTATTAGTTACTTCAGTCCCTTTTTCGGTTAAAATAGGTGACTTTTTTACTTTTTTCAAGTAGGCTATGGAAACCCTGTGTGTTCATTGTTTATTTTTTAAAAGCAATCATTTTTTAAAAGCTTCGACGTTTAATGTACCCCTTCTCGAGTTCAATATGATTCCTGTCGTATATTAAAACACCTTTCAAAATCTAGCCGCTAATAAAGTAACTTCTTTACCACTATCGTTACAAAAAAATTAACTATAGTTGCAGTAATACATTTTTTAAACATATGTAAATTAATGTCCGTATACCCATATTTCATGTATTGAACATATGTTTGAAAAAAATTCTGTATAATTAAACTGCATTACAGATAAGAAAGTTTGTTTTATAAACTTGACATTTCTTGCGTGGTCTGACTATGCATGCCATATCTACTGCATGACTCTACCTGCTGTTTTGATAAAGAAATGCCTAATGGCAAGTGGAGTGAATTATGTGTTTTCTTCTTTTCTTCTATATTTCCATTAATGTTTAGATTCTCATCAGAGACTGTATTAGATTACTACTAAAAATGTGACTCCCCCCCCTTCCAGTTTTGGTCAAATGTCCACGTTTTAAGACCCTCTGAACCCGAAACACATGTTTTTACGAATGTATCTATATGTATGTACGTATATATGCATGTATGTATGACTGTCTGCATGGCTGTCTGTATGGCTTTCTGTGTGCAAGGTAGCTTTTAGAAAAATTAATCTATTAGATTGGCCTTTGGTATACTCTTTTAGTTTCTGCTAACTTCAATAGCCAGCTATTTTGGATGAAAATTCAAAAAGTAAGAAAATATTCAAAATTTTCGAGACAATGCATCCTCATGACTGTTTAAGGTAAAAAGAATTATCAGAGTTATAGCATTTACAAAATTAGAAAAAAATTTAAATATTAAGCCAAAGAGCGCACGGTATGAAGAAATGCCAATAAAAGAAAAACGTTGCCATTTGAAATCCCTACGAAATTATCTTAACAACTTTTTGAATTTTCTTGTAAAATCGAAAATTCAAATTTTGATCGCTACGATAAAAATAAACAGACAAAAGTTGTTCACTCAAAAAAGAGCTACAAAATTGGTTTGCAATCATTCTTTGATGAATCGCTTAATTTTTGTCTTAATCATAATAAATCATATTAAAAAAGAGCTAAAAATGTTCCTTAAATAATTTTTTGATGCGACGCGTAGTTTTTGTTTCAATCGTAAAAAATATTATTGAAAATAAAACAATTATATTTTTGGGCTAACAACATAAGACAAGAAAATTTGGTTTTTTGAGAAGCAACACAAAGCTACATCATTTTATTTAACAAAATTTTAGCCCAACTTATGTCTATAAATTTTCTTGGTATCACTTTACGCTAGAATGCGTTTTTTGGTTTAAATCGTAAAAATAACATCAAAAATTAACATCTTAAATTTTATGAAAAAATGACATAAGATGTAATAAATTGTTTAATAAAAAATTGCTTTTTCGTAGGATGCATACTTTTTTAAATTATAAAAACAAGACAATGAAAATAAGTCTGTTATAATACCAATGCATATTAGGAATTGTAATAATATAGATACATGCATTGAAATGATATACATTTTAAGGGTAGCTGAGAATAAAATTTAGTGCAAAATAAAGAACAAATATTAATGTGATCATGTATGAATAAGCAACCCTAAGGTTAAGGTGCGGCAGTAAATATAATATACATTTGATATAATAGAGTTGAACTCAAAGTAGAAAATTTCGCACATTGGACAAGATCGAGTGCGAAACACAAGATACGTGATGAAAATGTGTTCGTTAAAGCCGAAGGAGCTTTAACGAAAGAGAATTCACAATCACGAAATTACACGCGTCGATGCCTTTACGGTTAGTTTTAAAAATTCAGTCCACAAATGTGTGATAAACAGAAAGGCCAATGGCGTAGCGTGAGATAAATGCATGATTGAGCGCAAAGCGCGAAAACCATCAGGAGCTCGCCCTAGGCGTGCTCGAACCTGCGAGCAAAGCAGATTTTTTATTATATTCAGGGGACAGAAAATTCACATATTAGTTATTATTTTATTTGATGAATTACGGTTGCAATCGTCATGCGAGAAAATAACGAAGGCCTATACAGAAATAATATGATTGCTGTCACTTTAAAAAGGGCGTAACTTGCCTTATCGATATTTTTATCATCTCAACTATTACAACATGAGGTTAAAGCTTTTATGCTAATTAGAAAAATTTTTCATATTTCACTAACTCCTTTAAATGAACCTGTCTCTGCACTTTAATCATTTAGAAGTGGGTCACTGATAATAATCAGTAATCTAATCACTGATTAATCTGAGGACACTCGTAGCTGATTTGGTCAATGACCCATTTTCCACGGATTTTAATTTACAAAGCATAGGGTGTATATTAGGGTGAAAGGATGATCTTATCAAATTATTAAAAAGTGCTTGGCGCAGTTTCGATTAATATCTCGAAACTATTGTTATCGGGATACGCGCGTCCATTATTGGATAAAGCTGTAGTTTTTTTCTTTTTTAAAATTAAAAGCCTGAATATTGCATATTCCCTTAATCGTAAAAACGGTCCAATTTTCAAAAATGGTAATATATTTTAGAAGTTGGCTTGGTTATGAAAAATTACTTTTTAGTAAACTGGACGTAAAAAATGGTAAAAAATAAATGTTATTTTCGGGACTAAAGAGAAATTCAATTGAATTTCTAACATTAATTTAAAGGGTTTTCGATGAATATTGAAATTATTAAAATTGTATATTTTGTAATTTTGATTTTTTAACACTATTGGACATACTATTTCAAAATTTCAACCAGGAGTTCAAAATAAAATTTGTATATCTACCCCAGATGTTTTAATTACATTTTCGGAATTCCGTGCGGAAAAAAAGTAGCAGCTTTAACATTATTCAAGCCTGCCACGAAATTTTTTCACGCGGGTTATTTTTGAGGTGGGGGAAAGCTGTACAAAGTAAATTTTAAACTTAGGGGTGATTTTTGGCTTTAGAAAGACGTTTGGTGGGTGGGGTGTGGCTTTGAGTGAGATGGACTGGAAAATGTAGATTTTACTGAAAATAATACTAAACAATTCATAATTTTAAGTCTCTGATTAGAGGTGATTTTTGTGGATGTGGCGAGCTGCAAAATGGGTTTTTATACTTAGGGAAATTTTTGGGGCTGAGAAGAGTTAGGAAAGGGATTTTTACACTTAGGGGTGAGTTTTGAAGTTAAATAGGGCTGGGAATGTGGATATTAAACGAAAGGATGATTTTACGAACTTTAAGGAACTGTACAAATACATTTTACAATTCGGAGTGATTTTTGGGCCTGGGGAAATCTGGACAAGGGTTTTTTAATTGGGTTGATTCTTGGGGCTCAAAAAGCTGGAAAATGGGGTTTTTACATTTAGGGGTTATCTTTAGGGCTTAGAAAAGTTGTGAAAGGAGCTTTAGCACTTAGGGGTGATTTTTGGGCTTGGGGAGAGCTCGGAAACGGGATTTTAAATGTAAGGCTGATTTTCGAAACTGTGGAGAGCTCTATAGGGGAATTTTAAACTTGGATGTGACTTTTGTGGTTGGGGAGAATTGGATGAGGGCATATTAAACGTAAGGGTTATTTTTCGAGCTGTAAAGAGTTGCACAATCAGATTTTACAATTAGGGGTGATTTTTGAGCCTGGTTAGAACTGGATTAGGGGATTTTATACTTATGGATGAGTGTTGGAGCTGAGGAGAGCTGGAAATAGGGTCTTAAAATTTAAGGGTGATTTTTGAGCTTGGGAAGAGCTGGAAAAGGGGATCTTAAAAGTAAGGTTGATTATTGAAACTGTTGAGAGTTGTACAAGGGAATTTTTGGGGCTGACAAGATTTGGAAAAAGGGTTTTAACAATTAGGGCTGATTTTTCGGCTTGAAGAGAGCTGGAAAGTTATCGCGTCGTCAGACAAAGAACATAAATTTTTGTAAAAACTATTTTTTATGACTCAGGAGGTCCCAAAAAATCAAGACTTGATGAAAACTGGATAGGGCCAAAATTAAACAAATCTAAGATATTCCACCTAAATAATGAGAATGCAAAAATTCAAATTTTTCCGCAAAACTATAGATGCTATTGAAAAATAGTAAAGAGCAATTTTGTAGGTTGATACAAGACGAGAAATTTTCCTGTCATCTATTTTACAGTCTTTTGCGTTGTTTGGCTGTAAATATGAATTTCCGATTTTCTTATTTTATTTTTTACGTTTAAAACGAAAACTATTATTCCTATTAGAAAATAATTTTATGTAAATTTTGAAAACAAGTAATTGTGTTCTCTTGTATTTTCACCGCATCTTGCGTAGTTTCGTGAAAAAGTTGAATTATTAGGGTTTTCAGTTTAATTTTCTATGGCTAAAACCATTAATATTGGCAGTAGAAGGCTGGTCAAGGAAGTTGACCTGTATTTTTGGACCACAAACCATTGTACAATTCCATAAAACCAGCGTGGAAACTCTTATTTGACAATTTCTTTGAAAGTTATCGCGTCACCAGACAACAGATAGACATACATTTTCGTAAAAACTATTATTTCTAACTCAGTGGGGTCCCAAAACATCGAGAATTGATGAAAACTGGATAGTGCCAAAATCATAAAAATCTAAGACATTCCATCTAAATGATGAGAATGTAATAAATCCAAAAAATCAGTAGCGTTTAATTGGTGATGCTATTTTAATGAAAAAAATTTCTTTAAGACGACTTTAATGGATATAATTCACCCCATAATAAAAAGGCGATTTCTTTCTGTCTTAAACAATTTCTCTTTCCAGAAAAGGTATATTATGTTTTTGAATTTTATAACGTTTAATTTATGACTGCATGAATAATAAACAAAATAATAATCAGTGTTCAGTGTTGATGTATTTTTTTTAAAGTTACATAACTACTAATTAAAATTTTTCCTGAAAAAAGTAATGAAAATCAAACAATACGTAAACCATAAAAAATAAAAAATGTTTGTAATCTATTATGCGCTGTCTGTCATTTGTTGAGATTAAACTAAACGAGTCTGGGATGTACTGAAACAGTTTATTGTCTCGTTTTTCACTTGTCACCTACGATCTATGTGAACAGTGACGCAACTGACTGAAATATTGGGGCGTAAAAATTTATCTATTGAACAGAAAAAGGCAAAAAAGAGAAAAAAGTCAAAAGAAAAAACGATCTACATCTTTTATAATATAGGCATATCGAGTCAGTTACTAATATCTCATTCAACTGTAGTCTCTGATTATTATCATTACATTTTCACTGATTGAATTACGTCATAGAAAAAACGGATTTAGATAAATTAAAATTTAATTTTCGTGATCTCGCATAATTATTTTAATGAAATTGTTTGTCTAAAAAAAACCTTCAGTTCTCAATGGAAACGGTTTTAAAAAAATTGACGGACTTTACATGAACCGCGATGAGAGTCTTTCAACTCTCGGCTAGATCATGCAAAATATTAATTTTTCACCATTTTTTTATATAAAAGAATTATTTTATTCAACCTTCACCACTTTTACTTCAAGGAACGTTTTTTCTTAAAGAAATTGTTTTGTATTCAATTGAACATTTACAGTTTCGTAAATATTATTTTCATGCGAGATAACAATAAAATAAAAAAGTAGGATAAGAATAAAATAAATATTTATATATAAAGAAACAGTAAATAAAAAATATATAAAAGAATATATAAATCAAAGACATTTTCTATTATTAGTATAATATCTATAGTTTAAAATTAGAATAATCAGATACGTTTTTTTTAATTGCATACGGAATCCGAATTTTCCAAGGATGTCGTGGCACTGACTTATCCTTGGAATATTTGCTTCGGCAGTGATAAGGGTTGAGAAACGAATGTTTTCATATAAAAAATGTTTAAAAATGAATATTTGATTTGATTTAAATAAATTTAATAGTCAATTGCAATACAAAAATTTGGGAAAAAATTCCAGGAACAGGAATCGAGCCCGAATTTTACGCTTATATACAAACTCGGATCGCTACGTCAGATTTTGACTTCTTAACTTCAGTGGTAATTTCACTGCTGATCACAGGGTGGACGTAGATTAGGAAAAGCCTGGAAATCAGAGAATAGTCAGAGAAAGTCAGAGAAAAGTCATTGTGAATTTTTTTTTTCAATAGTCAGGGAATTTAAGAGGCTCTTTAAATAAGTGTCAAGGATAATAAATTTGAATTTTTTTCGTTTGAAATTGTATTATTCCGTTTATAAAAGATTATACTTTCAAAATATTAAATGATTAAGATTCTCGCAAATGAACACTGACGGTTAGCGAAAATGAAAAAAACTTTTTATTTCTTTCCTTTGTTTCCTTCTGACCGATATTATTTTTGGTTAAAATCCTCATTATTTTTTTGAAAGTTCAACAATTTTATTAAAAATTCATTCTTTTTAATTCAAAATTTGTATTGTTGGGTCGAAAATTCAACTGTTTTGATAGAAAATTAATTTTTTGCTGAAGCTTCATATTATGTTATTAAAAGTTCAACTGGAATCTTTGTTTGTTGAAAATTTAACTTTTTTCAAATTAATTTTTCAACTACGTTATTAAAAAATCATTTTTTTGTTGCAGATTCATCATTTTAGTTGAAAATGAATCTCTTTAGTAGAAAATTAAACTAATTTGTTGAAAATTCTTTTTTTTTTTGTTTTTGAAAGTTAATTTTTTACGGAGAACTTACATTTGTCTTTTTTGGTAGAAAATTGGGTTTCTTAGATAAAAATTCAACTTCTGGATTTTAAAATTCATCTCTATTTGTAGATATTTCATCTTTCTTGGTTGAAATATCAACTAACTTTGATTTATTTTTTATATTTCGTATACTTTTGCTGGAAAGTTTAACTATTTGGTTCTAAATGCAACTGTTTGGTGGATAAATGAATAATTTTGTTTAAAATTAAACTATTTTGTTAAAAAGTTATTTTTTTGGTCAAAAATTTAACGGTTTTGTTGTGTATTCGCCTTTTTGTATTTCAAAATTCGTCATTTTGTGTTCAAAATTCATATTAATTGAAGATTCGACAAATTGGTTGAAAATTTTGCTATTTTTATGAAAATCCGTCCCTTTTATTCAAAAGTTTAACTATTTGGTAGTAAATGCAACGGTTGAGTTATAAATATATATTTTAAAAAATAATTTAATAAATTGGTTCCAACTTCATATGTCTCGGTTCAAAATTAATTTTTTGGTTGGAAATCAATTTGTTTTGATTGTGGATTCAAATATTGAGTAAAAAATTCATATTTTTGGGTGAAATTAACTGTTCTTGATTTAAAATTAAAATAGTTTTTTGTTGAAACATCAAATATTACATTTTTCATTAAAAATCTACCTATTTTCTTGAAAATCCGTTTTTTTAGCTTTTTTTATACTAAAAATTTAACCACTTAATTTTTTTTAATATTGATCTTATTTAGTTAAAAATGTATGTGTTTTGTTGAGAATTCGTAGTTTTTCTTTGCAAATTCAACTATACTTGGTTGAAAGTTGAACTACTTTATTAAAAATTCCATTTTTGTTGAATATTCATCATTGTAGTTTCAAATGGATCTCTTTGGTGGGAAAATGAAGGAATCGTTTGAACATTCGTTTAATATTGAATACAATATGACAACTACAATAATTATTTTAAAAAAATGATTCCCCTATTTTCGTAAAAAATCATCCTGTTGCTCGTGGTCTGAGAGCATTTGAACTCTAAAGTCCATTTCTAGATATTTGAATGGATGAAATTTCACGGATGGCTATAAATAAATTGAAAGCAATCCTTTAAGAACAAAAGATGAGTTTCTATTTTGCTATCTGTGGGTAGGTCTATAGAGCGAGCAGCCATTCTTGATCGTCTTGAAGCTTCAACAATTGACGTCAATGTCCCTCATTCCTCTTTGTCTGCTCTTCCTCTCCTAGCTCTTCATTCCTCGCTAATTACCACAATGTAATTGCAGGGTAAATACATATTGCGTACGTACACGAGTACTTTAAGTACGTGTTTAGACTGGTCAGAGTAAAGCGCGCATGTGCTTTAGATGACTTTGATTTTTGTCTCCTCGACTCATCACTGGCATCACCGTGCACCGTAAATCACTGGCATTTGTATTGTATGCCTGTATAGTTGTATTCGTAAAAAGCCTTGTGCTATGGTTCGAGCTTCGATGAAAGAATAATCGGACGTACTACTGACGTCAGAGAGCTAGCATATCAGATTGCGGGCTCGTGTTCAATTTTCAATTTTTATAGAATGACGGCCCTGAGGAGGCGACCGGAAACCTTTTCTGATGACCGACGCGGTGCAAAGTGGGGAAAAAACAGAATCTTTAGACAAATCAATTTTTAGTCGAAAAGAAGACTTAACTGTTTATACGTTTTTTTTATAAGGGCAATAGTGAGATGAGCAGAGGTGGCAGAGTTCTAAGAGGACAATGCGTTTCCCCCAGAAATCGATCAGGGCAATCGAATGATTAAATTCATCAGATCGTTAAAATTTTGTTTTTCAATCTACCAGAAATCTTTGGAAAATAGTTGAAATCTTTGCGCAATCTTTAAAATCGATTTGAAATATATTTGAAAAATATTTGAAATCTTTAATATCTTTGAAAAATAATCGAAACTTTTGTGAAATATTTCTGAAATTTACGGAAATCTTTGCGAAATATTTAAAAGATTTAAAAAAAATATATTAAGATTTGTAAAATTATTGAAACCTTAGTGAAATCTTTGGAAAATAATTAAAGCATTGTGAAATCTTCTAAATCTATCCGAAATCTTTACAAATTTGAGGAAATCATTAAAAGCTTTGTGCAATCTTCGAAATGTATCGGAAATCATGAAAATATTCGTAACATCTTTTGAATATATCCGATTTCTTTGTGAAATATTTGAAATCTTTTTCGAATTTTATAAATCTTTGGGAACTCACTAACATATTTGTGAAATCTTTTCAATCTATCTGAAATCTTTGAAGTATCAAGGAAATCATGAAAAGTTTTATTAAATCTTATTTTGCCTTTGGAAACCTTTGTGAAATAATGGAATTCTTTGTGAAATCTTCGGGATATCATTTAAATCTTTGTGAAATCATTGAGAAATTATTGAAATCTTTGTACAATCTTTGAAACCTATCGGGAATCTTTGCGAAATAAATGAAGTATTTGTAAAATACTTATATTTAAAATCTTTGACAAAGCATCGAAATTTTTTGAAAATTGTCCACATCTTTGCGCAATGTTTAAAATCTATCTGAAATCTTTGTGAAATCTTTGATATCTTGGAAAAATCATTGAAATCTTTATTTATTTATTTAACAGCTTCAACGGGTAAAAGCCCTTTACATTGTGTGTGCTAACAAAAATTGGTAACTAAAAATGATAACATCATATAAGAAGAATCAGTAAAGACGCAAGATAGCAAAATTTGGAACTCAGAAAAGAATAATAGTCTCATTAAATAAGAAAAACAAATAAAGAAGTTGCGAGAATTATAAAGCAAACTAATGTAGAACAAAAGAAAATCCATCAGTATCTTGTAACAATAAACTATTCGAAATGAAGAAATCAAAAATATTTCTGAAATATTTGGAAAAATAAAACAAAAAAAGTAAGATATTTTTCCGGCACTTTGGTCCTACAAGAGTCTTGATGAAATGGGACATATTTTTAACTTTTTTGGTACTTTAATTTTTTTTAGCAGTATTTTCTTGGCACATGAATCCCATCAACACTTTTAAAACATTTAGAAAAAAATAAAATAGAGCTTTGCTAGTACTTTTTCCTCTAACATTATTTAGGGCTTGCAACTATTATTTAAAAAAATGAAGAGGGACGTTTCTGGTACATTTTTTCAGAAAAGTCTTATTCAAAATAAAAGTAAAAAAATTAAGTTAACTTTTTCGATACTTTTATCATAAAAAAGTTCCATCGGCACTTGCAAAAACGTTGGAAAAAAAATAAAATGTCACTTTTCTATTAATAATTAGTCTCATATCTAATACTTTATCGGGCCCTTATCCGGGATCCCGTTGGAATCTTAATGAGACTTTTTTTACCCAGGATTAAATAAAAAAATGATTAAACACTTTTTCAGGAATCAGCCATGAGAGTTTGATGCAGAATTTTATTAGATTTCATTTTAAAGAAAATAAGAAATAAAAAAAATCTGCTCGCTTAGCGGGCACATTCTCATCGCGCTCGATAATAGGTTACCTCGCGCTTCGCGCTTGAACATAATTACACCTCGCGCTTCGCGCTCGGATATTTATTCTTTGCATTTGGAATGCTTGAATAAAACTTTATCAAAAAGATCTCTTTTAGATGGCAGTATTTATATGCGTCTTCATATTCTGAATTGTCTACTTAATTAAGAATAGTCAAAGATTAAGTTTCTCAAAGCTCTGTAAGCTTTGAGGTACACATTCTCATTGTGACACTCGCGCTGCGCACTCGATTTCCGACAGACATTTGTAAACATACATCTTTGTTCATACATCTTTTTCAGTATCCTACATAGTTTGTCCACAAAATGGAATTTTTTATTTTCCATTATTTTTTTTGCAATAAAAATTTGAATTTTCGATTTTTGAAGAAAATCCAAAAATTGGTTATGATAATCTTGTAGGGCTCTCAAAAATAAATGCTTTTCTTCTCTTGACTTTTTTTCATATCGTGCGTTTTTCGGCTTCAAATGTTGATTTTCGGTTGATTAAAAAAATTTTGAAAACGCTATAACTATGGTAATTTTCTTTTTATTGAAAAAAGTCATTAGGATAAATTGTTCGTTATTTTTAATACTATAAATATCCGTACATAGAATTTTCAAATTCAGAAAAAAGTGGTCTCAAAAATTTTCAAAATGCGCTCACTTTTTGAATTTTTATAAAAAATGGCTGGTTCACGAATTCGTACTTTCTTTTAGGACCTAAAAAAAGTGTGCCAAAGATGAATTTGATTCGTTCATTTTTTCGAGAGTTATCGAGTTACGGACGGACGGCCGGACGGACAGACGGACAGACAGACAGATGCCATCGTGAAAACCTGATTTTCGGATTCAGGGGATTTTCGAAACGTGAAGATCCGTTGAAAAAGTGTGATGTCAAATTTCCGACAATTCTAATACTTTCTCAATCATAAATGATGAGAATGTAAAAAAACGTTTTCTTGTCGCACTATGCGACCAGACACTTGAAATGTGATATGTGAATCATATCATTTCGTCTGATGTTTTGATTGAAAATGACAGATAATTGTTTCCACCACGCAGTCCCGCTCGACCGCTCGGTATCTTCAACATTTGACGTCAGAGTGTAAAACGTGTGTAAAACGATTTAACATAATATAGCATTAACGGTGTAGATTGTATCACTCTTTTGGCCTCGAATTTATGTTCTTTATCCAATGTACATTGTACTTGCATAGCTTAATAAAATTCTAGCATGTCATATCCCACACGCGGCTGATGACTTATTTTTATACACTTCAGATATTTTTAGCTAAAACTTTTTTCGCTTAGAAGTTTAAAAGTTTATTTTCACTTCTTTTTTTATATAGATTACAGGTCATTATTATGACACCACCAACTATCTTTAGATGAAAAAAGTGTGTTTCCTGATTTTTATTTGATAGATAGGGTTGAGGGGTTGATCAGCTTGCAATCTGGTATATAAGCCATCATGAAAATTTTCAAATGTTTTGAAATCTTTGTGAAAACTTTTTAAAATATTTAAAATTCTTGAAATTTTGACGAAATCTTCGAAATCCATGAAATCTTTGTGAAAACTTTTAAATATTTGTGAAATACAGATTAAAAATCTTTGAAAGTATTTTTGAATATTTGTCAAATAAACATTGAAATTTAAAAAAATTTTAAATCTTTGTGAAATCTTTGAAGTTTTTGTGAAATTTTTATAAAATCCTTGTAATTTTTGTGAAATATTTAAAATCCTTGTGACATCTCTAAAATAGGTATGAAATATTTTTAAATACTTGTGATATTTTTGAAATCTGGTTTACAATCCATTGTAAAATCTTTTTCAATTTTTGATAACTTTGGAATTTTTGTGAAATACATATTTGAAATCCTTGAAATCTTTGTGAAATTTTTCAAATCTTTTGAAATATTTTTGAAATACTTAAAATTTTATGAAATCTTTGTCAAAAAAAAAAAAGTTTAAAATCTTCAAAATCTTTTAAATATTGTTTAAATCTGTGTGAAGTATTTGAAATTTGTTGAGAGCTTTGAAATTTTTAAATCTTTGGGAAATATTTTTAATCTTTATGAAATCTTCGAAAGATTTATTAAATATTTCCAATCCTTTTAAGACTAATTTTTGTACACTTTGAATACTTTTAGCGAAAATTCTCTTCGCACTGACGTTGAAGAGTTTCTGATCACTAATTTCTCTATATATAGAATAAAGGTCACTGTTATGAAACTTTCAACTATATTTAGGTAAAAATAGCTTTTCTCTAGATTTTAATTTACTAGATGAGGTATGGGAATCACTCTTGGAATTTGGTATACAAGCCTTCATGAAATCTTTGGCATATTTTGAATTTTTCTTAAATTTTTGCCAAATATTTGAAATCGTTGACTATCTTGTGAAATATTTCGAAATCTTTTACATTTGTTGAAATATGTGAAATTCTTTAAATGTTTGAAATATTTTGAAATCTTTGAAATTTTTCGAAATCTTTTTAAAATATTAGAAATCTTTGAAATATTTGAAATGCATAAAATCTTTGTGAAATCTTTTGAAATATTTGTCAAATACATATTGGATATCCTTAAAATTTAATGATATCTTCTAAGTCTCTTAAGATCTTTTAAAATCCTTGATATCTTTGTGAAATATTTCCAGATTGTTGTAATCTTTAAAATATTAAAAATTGTTGCGAAATATTTTGAAGTCTGATGTACAAGCCCTTGTAAAATCTTTTGAAACTTTTGAAAACTTAAAAAAAATTTGAAATCCTTAATATCTTTCAAATATTTTGCAATATTTGAAATCTGGTGTGTGAAACTTTGTAAAATCTCAAAAAATCTTTTTCAAATACATATTTTAAAGCCTTCAAATTTAAGTGAAATCTTCAAAATGTATCGAAAATTTTGAAATCTTATGAAATCTATGACACTTGCTTACATTTTTAAGTGAAATCTTTTGGAATCTTTGCGAAATCTTAAAAATCCTTGACATTTTTGTGATATACATATATTTAAAATATTTGTCATTTTTATGATATTTTTAAAATTTTATATACTTGGGGATAACTTCGAAACCTTTTACAATCTTTGTGAAATAAATATATGTGAAATCCTTTACACTTTTGTGAAATCTTGGAAATCGGTTTAAATCTGTTGAAATCTTTTAAATGTTTGCGAAATATTTAAAATCCTTGAAATCTTTGAAGTGTTTATGTAATTTTAGAAATCTTGTGTACAAGTCTATGTGAAATCTTTGGAAATCTTTGAAACCCTTGATATTTTTGTGCAATATTTGAAATTTCTATGAAATCTTTTGAAATATTTATGATATTTTTGAAATCTGGTGTAAAAATCTTCGTGAAATTATTTGAAATCTTTGTGAAATATTTGAAACCTTTGTGATATGTTTGAAATCTTTAATAGGTAATAAACCTCATTTACTCCCTTACTTAAATTATAACTGAATTAATCAGTGAATCTGGCTAAATTTAAGTTAGTAAAATTAATTAACATAAAAATAGCTAGCAGTCGGCTTTTGAAAATTAGTGAAAAAGAATAAAGCGACTGATTTGACACAGAAATACGAAAGCACGTCTTAAAATAGTAAAAAATGTCATAAAAGTTGTCACCCAATTCTCACTGTTAATATTTTTAATCAATAGGATTTTACTTACATTAGTAAATTTCGTTTGTTACATTTTATTATTTTTATTTCGATTTATTTCAATTCAATTTAATTCACCTGATATCAGTTTCATTCAGTTTCGTTTATTTCAATTGATAAACTTTATTTTCCAAATTGCACTAAAATATTTATTTATTACTGTGACGTATTTTTACAAAATGTAATTTTTAATCTCATCACAATTTTACTTTTTATTTCTTTTATAAATGTCTGTAACATAACTAAACAGCGCAATTAATTATAATTAGTTAATGTTGAATTCTGACTTTAGATATTTTAGGTTCTAAAAAAGATTCCAAAATTCGAATAGTTATTATTTAATATTTTATCAATGTTATAATTAAAAAATTATGAATTCTTTCATCATTTTTCTTACACGTTCATTCTCTCCTAAAGTAGCAATTTCAGTCGATTCATATTTATTTATATCTTTCTTGAAAACAAGTCGACTTCCTTTTTGCATATATTTGAGACAAGATACTTTGAAATGAAATAAAAGGTCAAATTTATAGGGTGTTTGAAGTAACCTTCATTCGAGGCTCAGAAAGGTCATGCTTTTTATATGTCAAATTTTGAATTTCGTATGTTTAAAAATAAATCTAAAAAACATACATCAATACCTATTCATGTCAATTATTAGCTATAATAATTAAAGCTGTAAAAAAATTATTATTTAAAAATACCAAACCTTAAAAGGAAATTGCATTTATTTTACTTTCAACGACAGATGAGTCATTCAATCAAGAGCAATTAGAATGAATAATGAAACACACTTTTCGCTGAATTTTTTATTCAATAATGCACTGCAATTGTCGTTGATTAAACAACTTATGGTGCTCATGACGTATATTTAATTCAGGGAATGCAATTCTCAAAGTTTAATAGTTTTCTATTTGTCACGATCAAATACGTCTATAAAAGTTACCTAATGTATCTCAAAGTTGACATAGCTGTTAATATATTTTCAGGTTGGAAATAGACAATATTCGTCAGTTCAATAAATAAATCCTTATAGAATTTCTTATTGAACTAAAGGCGATAAAGAATATTTTTAATTTGAATTACTCCAAGCAAGTATCACTTGTTTTTTGTGAAGAACACATTTCTAAAATGTATTTTCGGCATCAAACCGCAAGACTTTGACGTATAACTTATATGTATTATGCTGAAAGTGCGTCAGCATGAACTATAGCAAACATACCTATTACAATGAGTATGAAAAGGATTTAGTGTCCCTTTTCAGGAGGTGAAACGTCTCACCCATCGATAAAAAAGCAATATATGTGTGGAAGACATTTAGCTTTTAAAGTGTTGTTCTCTTTTTCTTTTCGCGAAAATTTTCAATCTCTGATCACTCCTAGAATTTTTTTTTTTAATTTAGGAAATACTATAGTGCTTGAATTCAAAGGAAAAATTCCTTTAATTTCAAATAATAACGTTTTGCTTCCTCATAGAGGGAGGTTGTTAATGAATTAAATTTTCAAAGATAATTTTTTGACACATTTCGATTTACTTCGATCCCAGGAGTTTGAAAATACAATATAAAATATGCCCATGTGTGTGTAATTTTTTCCTGTTCACCATATCTCGAAAATTTTTTTCTTGCGTTTAGAGATTCCTTCGCGTCTTCGAGACACGTTGAATGGCCTATTTATGAACCTTCTAT
>NC_046662.1:20094762-20096754 GCF_010883055.1 Belonocnema kinseyi | reverse complement strand
TGTGTGATTGACTACATCACATCTGGCAGGAATTTTACCGCCAAGGTTCGAAAGTTCGCGCGCGAACTCCGGACCCGTTATCACACACTTAACAAGTCAAAGGTGCTGACCATCAGGTAGCATATTGTTGAGAGAATACGGATACTATCTGACACTAAGAGAAGTCTAGAGCGGAGGGAGAGATGGGTCAGAGAAAATCAACAGTTTCTCTCTGACCCATCTCGACTCTTCCAAGACCCTTCAGTTACTGTCGAACACCCACCCAAACCAGAGGAGGTCGAAGTATTTTGGAGAGAAGTCTACGAAGTTCAGCATAGACTGGACGAAGACTCAGAAAATATAAATAGCTTCAACGAGTTTTGTTTTGCGATCATAACAACTGATAAAGAATGCAAAACCAATAACTAACTAGGAGGTGAAAAGAGTATTAAGAGGGATGAAGAACTATTGAGAAAATGGAAAAGATTGTATCAGAACCTTATTTTCTAAGAAGTTTTCTTCAACCCATCAGCATTTGGCCCGTATTTTCACCTCATATTTGAATTCGGAAGAGCCGATTCCAGAGTGGTTGGTGGAAGGGCGCAAAATACTCCTGCCGAAAATAGGCAACTTAGCTGACCCGAAGAACTACAGGCCAATAACTTGTCTGAACAGGCTTTATAAGATATTCACAGCTATCCTAAATGGTAGGATTGTTCGGGCAATTGAGCCTGTGTGGCAAGAAATGTATGAACAACGAGGCTCAAAGTAAGGCGTAGCCGGATGTCGGGAGAACCTGCTCATCGATAGATGTGTCTGCAAAGATGCAGCATTCTACCAGCGTGACCTATCGATGGCCTGGATTGATTATCGGAAAGCTTTCGATTCGACATTCCATAGAATCATCATCTGTCTTTTGGAAACCTTAAAGGTTCATCCGCAAATAGTTGGGTGCATAGAGAGATTGATGCCGCTTTGGAAAACCAGATTTACTATCTCATCTGGAAAAAATCGTGTGACAACTAACAAGGTCACGTTTTAGAGAGTACAAGGACACTCATGTATTTTACATGGACGATCTTAAGATCTATGCTAAAAATAGAGAGAAACTGCATCTAGCTCTGGGGATTGTCGAACGATATACTAAGGAAATTGGAATGGAATTTGGGTTAGACAAATGCGCCAAGGTTTATTTGAGGCGAGGAAAATTTAATGGCATCCCTGAAGATCCTGAGCTCGTTGATAGAAGCGCCGTACGACACTTTTGCGCTGGAGAGACTTATACATACCTGGGCGTGCCACAGAGCCGCATTCAGGATGTGACATCTATAAAGGATACTCTCCGAAGCAGATACAAACGCCTTATCCGACAGATTTGGTCTTCCGAACTGTCGGCGAGGAACAAAGTATCTGCCACGAACATGCTTGCCGTCCCGGTACTACTCTATTCATTTGGAGTAGTTCCATGGACGAAGAACGAGCTCAGATCTCTTGATATCGGGACAAGAAAGGTTATGCACATTAACAAAAGCATTCCTCTGAAGTCTTCCGTTCTGCGACTGTACATCTCATGCCGTCAAGGGGGTCGCGGAACATTGAGTCTTGAATGTCTTCACAACAGGATTATTCTGGGTACAGCATATAGAGTTGCAAATGGAAGAGACCCTCTTCTTAAAATGGTCAAGAATCACGAAGAAACAGGGCAAAGGAGCATTTCTGTACAAAGCAGCGGAGGAGGCTGCTGAAACACTCGGACTTGACTTCAGTATTAGGGGTGAGCAAAATGCATAAAATCTTATCTATCTCGAGTACTCACTCCTGAAAGCCCAGATTAAGAAAGCACAAGAGAAAAACTTTCGTGAACAGCTCCTCTATAAGTGGATGCACGGTATCTTCCACAGAAATGTGAAAGATCAGTCAATGTCTTGTGAGCTAACGTTTGCTTTCCTTAAATCGCCCGGATTGAAGTCTGGTATAGAGGGTTTCATTTTTGCATGCCAAGACGGTGTCATT
>NC_046662.1:20082290-20094662 GCF_010883055.1 Belonocnema kinseyi | reverse complement strand
AAAAGGTAAGGCTGCTCAGTAGATCGGATGTGTAAAGTTTAAATCATAAAAATAGTATTGGAAATGAGCAAATTCATTTTATGGAAAAACAACCAAAGTTGCAATAAAAATTTTAATAAAAAGTTTTTTTTTATGAATGCGCATTTTTTTAAATTACTGTCGTCGATGCTCTCACGTTAAGTAGATATCGCGGTATCTATCATGGATTCCAAGAAAAAGTAGAAAATTCGATTGTAACAAAAAATAATTCTCCTGGCTACAAAAGGCTACAAAAATGATTCAGCAAGCATCCAACTTATAATATATCTCCATTTTTAAAGTACAAGTTCAAAAAAACAAATTGACAAAAAATTTAAAGGTGGGTTTTTTGAGAAAATCCATTTTTACTTTTTTTTAGAAAAACCGCTGCCATTTTTTTAAAAATTTGAACCTTTTTTTAATTTTCGGGCTGATTTTCAAAGAAGACAAAGAACGATATTAGAATCAAAAAGAAAATAATAAATATCTCAGTTAGGCCGAATCTTATAAGGGTTTGAAGAAAAAAATTCTGATGTTATAAAAAACAATACACAAAATTCAAATACCAATAACTTTTTTAAAAAAATTCTGTTTGAAAATCAGAAAAATACGCATCGCCTTATTTCCTGGAAAAAACAAGAATTTTTCACCCTTGAAAGATTCTGAGATTTCAAGTCCTTGTCTGATTTGAAATGAATTCGGTCCGCCTGAATACTTTATACGCTTGCAGGTGTTTTATCAAGAAGCAGTCGTGAAGATTTTTAACAACAAGTTTATGAATACAATAATTTTGTAGATACTAACTCGTACTCCTTCTTTAATCCGATTTAATATTATTATTAGTATTCCTCACTAATAAACTTCGCACGCTAAAACCGTTAAACATTAAACAAATACTTTGGCCGGGAGGTGAGGGAAACGGGGAATTTCGCTACCTTCGCACACTAGGGACTTGCAGCTACATTTTATTTTTATTATTTTATTATTTATTTTTTCCGTGCACATACTCTAAAAGCTATATGAAAATATTTAAAAAATTCGAATTTTTATTTAAAAGCCCAGTTTTCAAATTTTCTTTTACAAATTACTTGTACTGAATGTTGGAGAATATCAAAAAAAGTTTAAGCTCAATATTCTAATCTACAAACTGCGTTTTCTCCACCCAAATACTTTGGAACATTATCACAAACTCTAATTTTTATTTAAATATCCGGTTCTCAGATTTTCTTTCACTGATTATTCGTACTTCATAACAGACTATGCCATTTATATTTTCAACTTGATATTCTTATTGAACAACTGAGCTTCGTCCACCCACGCACGCTGAAGGCTACAGGGCAATTTTAATAAATTCTAATTTTCATTTAAGCGTCGGATTCCGGAACTTTCTTGCACTAATTACTTCTACTCGATATCGAACGAACATTAAAAAAACTCTAATTTTTATTTTAACGCCTCTTGTTCTTGGATTTTCTTTGACTAATTATTTGTACTTATACTTATTTTGTAACAGTGACAGGGTGTAAATAGTGAAAAATAATAAAAAAGGCTGTAAGCAAAATATTTTGTGGAAATTAATATTTTTAGTTTGTTATGTCCAAAATTGGATATATGTAGGTACACATTATACAACTTCATCCAGTTTCAGGAATAAGACGCTGAAAATATACGTTTTTTTAACTACCCTTACTTTTAGCAAAAATAAATTTTGGATCGTAATAATAAAAAATTTTAATCGTAATGAATGCTTTAGTTAGAATAAATAAAAGCTTCGAATATTTAAGTTCATTATTTTGTTATTTTCTTAAATTAATTAAAAAAAAAAGAATTTTCAACAAGAGAGGCTACAGTTTTAGTTAAGAAATTTAATTTTTAACTGAGAAAAAGATAAATGATCAAAAAATAGTTCGATTTCCAAGGAAAGAAATTATTTTTCAACTAAAATGATGAATCTTCAACTAAAAAACTGATTTTGTACAAAGTAGTTTAACTTTTGACTAAATAGTTGACTTTCTACTGAATTTTTTCATTTTTGAGCAGAAAAAAAGGAATTTTTCACAAAACAGTTGTATTTTAAACAAAAAATATTACTTTTGTACTAAAAAGCGCAATTCATTAACAAAATACATACATTTTTAAACAAATAGTTCAATTTTCAAAACATTTTATACCAAAATATTGAATTTTTAATCTAAAAAAGATCAATTTTCACTCAAAATGGAATAGTTCAATTTTCATTAAAAAAATTAATGAGCTTAATGGTCAACCTAAAAAGATATTTCAACCAAAAATATTTTTATTTAAAATCAGAATCAGTTAAATTTAAAAAAAAATCAAACAAATTACATACATTTTCCACCGAACCGTTTAATTTTTTAACTAAAAGAATTAATTTTTTACTAAAAAGGTCAATTTTTGAACAAAATATATTAATTTTCATCCAAACATACAAATTTTTAACCAGGAGGATTAGTTTTCTGCAAAAAAGTCAAATTTTTAACAAAATAGATCAATTTTTTAAACAAATAATTTGATTTTTATTAACAAATATGTATTTTTATTTTTAACAAAAAAATATGAATTTTCAAATTGTAAAAAGAAACAAATCTCAATCAAATTGTGGAATTTTCTAGTCAAAAAGCCGAATTTTCAACAAAACAGTTCAATTTTCCACCAAAAAAGGTGCCTATGATAAAAAAAATTTGATCACTTATAGACTAAAGAATAATGTGCAAAGTAAATAATGAATTTAATTTTTAATACTTTAAAAATAATATTGCTATTGTTACTCGAGTAAAATGATAAAGGGGACAAAAGCCACTAAATTTAGAGAAGCGGCGGAGCAAGTACTTCCATCCAAATTACAAGATTTGTTTCGTGAATATTTTTAATTTCGAGATTAAGAACGATAAAAATAATAAATGACTAAACCAGAAAACAGGAAAACGATTTGGAGATCGCCGTAATTAAAAAAAATTCTTTTTTATTAGGGGTTTTTCTTTTTAATGCATTAATTTCTAAGAAATTGTTATTCAAATTTGGAGTTTTGAGGTTAAAGGCAGAATTACTTTTTTAATTTTAGTTTAAATTTAGTTCCTTCATTTTGATAAAAGGGGAGACTGAAATTGCTTGTCAGAATAAAGGAGGTATTTCAGGTTCTGTGGCCAATTTTAGAGCTAAACTTTCGCGAACTTTAAACTCATGAAAGCTTTAATCTAATTATAATCTTCAGAATAAAAAATTTTTCTTTTAAAAATGCATACTTTAAAAATTAAAATTACATTATTTAGAATCAAATCATGTGTTCATTTTTATGTAAAACACTCAATTTACATAATCTTTCGAAAAAATTATTTTATTTCTAACGATCTTGCCGGAAATGATTTTGATTATATTAAAATATGAAAATAAAATACTTAAAGATATTTCTAGTGGGTAATTTGATGCTAGGACGATTAACTGCCGGAGGCATTAAATCAATCATGCAACCTATTTTATTGCAAGAATAAATTATCGAACTTGTATCTTGTTTGCAAATAAATTGCTTAACAATGTCTAAGTATTCAAAATCATATGCTTAGCAATTAAATCTTCTTTTGAAGCTTTCATTTATGGATTTAGTTGTTATGAATTTAGATTGAAATTTTTCCAATCACTTCTTTGACTATTCATTCGTTTCTGGTGCCAAATTAAATAAATCTTTAAAAAGTTGGTTTAATAACTATTTTATAGTGTTCATTATCATGTAAATTAATTTTATGGTAATCTTTCTGCCTTAATTAATTGTATGGGTAATTGAGGTGCTTAGAACAGTTTGTCAGTAGTGTATAAATTGTATGAAAATTAAATGAATAAAAAAATTAATAATTTTTTTTAAATTAATTAAAATGGCACAATTTCAGGAATTAAAAAAATTTTTCTAGTTTTAAAACTGATATTTATGAGTTTCTTATGTTTAATACGGAATTTTTACAAAAATTGAATTTTTATTAGTATTTATGCTAAAATATTTTGACTTTAAGGACCTTAATTCGAAAGCTTTAAGTTTTGAAGTCTTGGATTTGAAAATTTAAAAACTTTGATACTCGAATTTTAAATTTGAATTTGATATTTTCAAAGTCAGTTTAAAGTTTTTGCAAATCGAATGACAGTGGGAAAAATATATATTTTAGACAGAAATTTTTTTTAATTTGAGTAGGAAAAATATTAGTTTTAACATTTGCGATCACACAAAATTATGTAGTTTTATCAATGGTTAAATTATTGATTGGGGTGACTGAAAAGTTCCGTATAATAAAATTACAGGCACATTTAAATTCCCGACATATTCGAAAATGAACATTCGCAAAATTATAAAATTGCCGACAACTTAAATTCCCGAATTGGAAAATTAGAGAATAATACAATTCTCGATAGTTTATGATATTAAAAAGTTTTTAAATTCTGTTAATAAAATTGCCGACATTATAAAATAGCTGACGCTGTAAAATTGCTGACGCAGGGAAATTCCCGAATCTTAATAATTAACAAATTGTTAAATAATAAAATATAAAATAAAATAAAGATGGTGTTATTATTTAATGAAAGTGTTTTTAAAATAATTATTTATTTTTTAATAAATCTTAAAATTTTTTAGGTTGTAGAATTTTATAATTAGGTAATTATTATCTGTCGGTAATTTTAGTGAAGAATATTTTATACTGTCGGCAGTTTTATTTCGGTGATTATCCATAATTTTTTAGTAGTCTTGCCTGATTTCAAAATCGTCGCATTTTCCGGCCTTAAATTTCTGCAATTTGAAATATTTGGAGTTAAAAATTTCAATTTTTATATGTCAGTAATTTTAATTTTAAATAGTTAAATATAGAAAACTATGTAGTAGGACCTTGTCAAGAATCACTGTTAATTTTTCTTTTAATTAAAAAAATACAAAAGTTGTAAAGCTAGTAAAATGACACCTTTTCTATATTGTGAGTTTGCTTGTACGACCGAAAATTTTGGAAAAAATAAAGAAATTTGAAAAATGGATCGAAAAAAAATCATTATTTCTATAATCTTCGGGTAATATGAATCTAAGATTTGTGTGGCCATTGTGTTACACTCTAAAGTTGAATCAGGAAAAAGTGACTGATTCATAACCAATTGATTGAAAGTGATACAAACAATGCGATTTCAATGACTGGCAAATCAGTCGAAAGTGACTTTTCAAATCATTCAATTTTGATCACTGATACACTGAAAAAAATAATTCTTAGCACCAAGTAAATGCATTTACTTGAATACTATTTCTTAGCATCAAGAAAATATTCTTTAACAGAAGTAGTTTTTATTTAAACCAGGTATATATCTTTTGTTTATCTAAAAAAATGAATTCTTTGGCTACATTTTCTTGATTTAAATACATATTTCTTACATTTAAGAAAATTATTTCCTTAATTCAAAAGGTCTAGATTCGTTAAAATGTGATTTGTCGTTCAAATAAATATATATTTGATTCAAAGAGTTCGATTCTTTGAACTGATGCGAGACACATTTCAATCAATAATTTTTCTATACTTGAATCAAGAATTTAGGTTTATTTAAATTAAAGAAATAATAATTTAATTCAAAATAATATTAATTAATTTACAGTATATATTCTTTTGTCACAAAGGGTTCCTGCATTTGTAGCAATGAAGCATTTATTTAGATGAAAATAATATTGTGTTTACATAAATCCTTATTTCTTCAGTGGAAGATAACATTTCATTTGATTACTAGAATTAAATTACTCATAACAAATAAACATTTATTCCAACGAAGAAATCATTTTTTAAAGTCATAAACTTAACAATTTGGCGTCATTTGTTTCAATTGAATACTTCTTTAGATTAAAGAAATATATTGTTAAATTAAATATCCATGTGTTTGATTTAAAGAAAGATTTCTTTGGCATTTATGTCGAGCTTTAAATACGGTTTTCCGCCTTAAAATTTCCATGTCACGTTAGCGTCGTGGTCAACGCTGTGGACTTTACACTCGATGGACGCAAGTTCAATTCCTGCCGCGGGTGGATTTTTCATCGAATTTTTCTGTTTCAGGTTCATCAAAATTTAAAATTATGTGATTTCTTTAAATTAAATATGTATATTGATAACAATGATAATTATAATTTAGGTTAAGGGCATGTGATACTTACAGTTTCCCCGGCTTTTTTTCCACAAAAATGAAAATCTTTAAAAAATGAATTCGGAGATGCTATAAAATATCATAACGACGTCCCTGGACTCTTTTTTGAGGGGTAATAACAAAAAAATGTATTGTGCTAAATAAAAATGTTATGCATATGTATTATTTTGAGGTTACGTCGTTTTTCATCTGTGCCTTTCCGATAATCTGGAAATTATTAATGAAATAAACTTTTTTGATTGCCTGCAAAAAGGGTTAGTTCCGGGAGATTAGTTACTATGTTTATTTGCAAGTCCAAAGTTTTCGGCCAAAAATATTGTGTAGTTTTGTAAGTAACGCACAGGAGAATTGTAACATACATAACCTTCAAATGTACACACGTTGTTAGCAATATCAAAAAATTTTTTGAAAAAAAAACACAAATAAAGTGTGTGGGGACATCCGTTAGCATGTTCGTTATCATTTCCCAAATTTTTAAGACCAAGTATTGATTATTAAAGAAAAAAAGCTGTCGGAACCTAAAACTGGTAAAATCGACAATTTTATAAGTATCACATGCCTTTAAGAGAATCCAGTTGCTTATTTAGGAAAATATGTAATAGAATTAAAGAACGAACTACTTTCTTGCACTCGTGTATGGTTTAGGCTAAAGAAATATTTTTTTGAAGCAAGAGATATATTTTTGTGCTTCAAATATTTAGAAATTTGCTGTGGGGAAATAGTTTTTTGATCCTATAAAATATTTTCTTGACCTTAAAATATATTTCTTTTCTTCAATTTATATTTCCCCATCTCAAAGAAATATTCATTCCCATTCATGCTACATTCATTTCCAACAATGAATCATTCATTTGGTGTAAAATGTATATTTTTTGTCTTAAATTAATATTTCTTTGATTCAAAGAAACATTTTCCTTCGACCAACAGATCGTATTTATTTGCCTCTAATAAATGTTTCTTTGAAAATAAACAGGACTTTCACTTACTTCAGCCAAGTAAAATTCACTTGGTACCAGTAATCCTGTTTTTCAGTGTAAAGTGAGTCATTTTCAATAATGCAATCTGTTAATTAAACTGATTTAAATCAGTAACATCCACTGACCATATCTTTCCCTGATTAAATTATTTATTTTGAATGTTCACATTGTCTGGTCAGTAGCTTATGCAAAGTAAATCAGTCATTTTGATTGATTTAATCAGTGATTTTCAATGTCTAAATCAGTTCTATTGATTGATAATCAACAATTTCTTGCGAGTGTTTGATTAATTGTTTTATGTTAACAAGAATCGACCTTTGAGGAAAAACGCTGTTTAAAACGCATTTTCAACCAAAGAGATGAATTTTCAACAAAAATGATGAATCATTAAGTGAAAAATTATTTGAAAAAAGTGGTTCCACCAAGTAGTTCATTCTCAAAGAAAATATTTTAATTTTGAATAAAAAACAGTTGAATTCAACAAAAAAAAACGTTAATATAATTAATTGAATCCTCAACCAAAGAAAATTAATTATAGAATCGTATTTTAATATTAGTTCATCATTTTTCCTCACTTTGCGGGTCAGGGAAAACCTGGAAATCTGAGGAAAGTCAGGGATTGATGAATTTAAAATTAAAAATTTTAATTTCAAATTGTTCTATTCAGTTTATAAAATATTCGATTTAAAAAATGTTGTAGAGAAAAATCCTGGTCATTCAATCACAGAAAAAACTAAGAATAAAAGTTGTTGCAGGAAATTTTTTAGAGCGATAAGGTTTTGTTTAGCCAACTTCGCGTCTTTCAGAAAACATGTGCGTTTCTCATGGAAAAACAAAAGAAAGTTTAACCGATATTTGTGTAAAGTTTATCCTGTGAAGTTTTGCGGTCAGCTTGATATAATATTCTGTTAGTCATTTACTTTCAATCTTGTTAAGAATTCGACTTTTTGGATTGAAAATTGAATTATTTTGGTAGAAAGTACATTTTTTGTAGAAATTTCAACTGCCATATTTCATGGTTGAAAATTCAATTATTTGTTGAAAATTCGTATTTTTGATTCAAAAGTTCAACTGTTCTAGTAGAAATTTCATCATTTTTTAATAACAATGCATCTTTCTGGTTGAAAATAAATCTTATTTGGTCGGGAATTGAACTATTTTGTTTTAAAAAAATCATTTTTTGTTGAAATTCGTAATTTTAGTTGAATATTTATCACTTTGGTTGAAAATTTTTTGTAATTTTTGTTTTAAAATTAATTTTTCAACTGAAAATTAAACTATTCCAGTCGAAGATTCATAGTTTTACTTGTTTCATCTTTCTTGTTAGTAATTAAACTATTTTTTAAATTCCTTTTTTCTTTGGTTTAAAATTATTATTTTTAACTGAGAGTGTAACCTTTTCATTTTCTGTTGAAAATTGATCTTTTTAATTGAAAATTCGTTTTTTTACATTTATAACCTTGCTGGTTTGAAAAATCCTCTTCCTTGGTTAAAAATGCAACTGCTTTGTTGAAAGTTAACTTTGTTTTTACTAAAAAATAAACTATTTGGTTAAAAATTCATTTTTTGTTTGAAGAATGCACCCTTTCTGTAAAAAATTGTTGTATTTTGTTGCATACTTGTCTTTTTTTGTAGAACATTCATCTTCTTGATTGAAAATTCATTTTTCTGTTGTTTAAAAATTAACCTTTATGACAGAATCGTCATTTTTGTTCGTTTAAAATATCAGCTGTCACATTTGTTGGTATAAATTCATCTTTTTAGGTTGGAAATTGAACTATTTATTTAACAGTTCAACTATTTTGTGGAAAACTAGTTTTTTCACTTTAAATTTTTACTGTTTGTCTAAAAATTTAACTATTTTGTTCAAAAGTCATTCTTTTTGGCCGAAAATTCAACTGTATTTGTTGAAAGATTGTCCTTTTAGATAAGAAATTATTCTTTTATGGTAGAAAAGTCATATATTCCGGTTAAAATAAGTAAAGAAATTTGAAATAAAAAAATTTGAATCTGAACTTGTTTTATTCCGTATATAAAATATTGTATATAAAAAATGTTACAATCTAAGAGTGCTGGTCTTTTAATATTAATAGCCAGTGATAATTAAAGAAATGCTCAGGGAAAAATCATAAAAAAGTCAGGGAATTTTCAAAATGGAGTTTTTCGGCCACCTTTGCGATGATTCATGCTTCACCAATAATCAATGAAAACCCTTGCTGTCTTCAAGCTTCACACACATTCTCTGATTCCCCTATTTTTCCTATTCACCCCATATTTGTCCCATTCTCCTATTTTGAGAAATGAATTTTTGATTAACCGTTAGTGATAAGTATTAGTTACAATTCATTTATGATACAACAAGTTTAAAATTTTCAAATTTTGAGTACAGTTTTTTTTCTTCTTAAGTATTTGAAATGTTTGAAAATATCAATTATTATATTTTTCGTTGAGAATTTATCTTTTATGGTTTAAAATTTGTGTATATTGTTAAAAATTCCACTATTTTGGCAGAAAGTTTAAGGTATTGGTTGCAAAGTAACTTTTTGTTGAAAATTTATATCTTCGGTTTGAAAATTCCTATTTCTTTTCAAATTAAGTTTTTATGTATTATCATCTTAGTTATTTTGATTTTTAAATTACAAAATTAGGGAAGGAAAAAAATTAGTTTTTTGTTAACTTAAAGTTATTTTATCTAATTGCATAAAAATTTTGTATTATATATAAAAACATAATAGACGTTTTCTAAATACAAAAATGTTATCTTTAAAGAAGTGCTGTGTAGAAATAAATGAAAAAATATTTTGATGTAACACTGAGTGATGTTTAAATATTTCTTTTAGTCACAAAAGTATTGAAATTACTTTAAAGAAAAGATTATCAGTTTATTTTTTAACTTCTATAATTTCAAGTTTGAAAATATTTTTAATATATTCAAAACCTTCTATATTCAATTTCTTTACCGTTTCTAAATATTTATTGAATTTACTCGATTTAACAAAAAAATTGTGATCTTATCAAATTGAAACATTTCGCTTTAAAAACCTCTACTTTTTTCGAAATTTGAAGAAACCGTTTTCAATTTTCTCTGAAAGTTCTGTTTTCAAAATAAAACATGAAAACAAATTTCACAATAAATCTGAAGACAGTTTTTTAAAATCCTTTCAGGTTTTTTGAACCTTCTAAAACTTTTAAATTATCCGAATTTTGCATGAATTATTGTTTAAATTCGTCAAATTTAAAAAAATTGTTTTAAAATTTTAGAGATTTTTTTCTGGCAATAATGTTAGAAAAAGGTTTTAAAATATTAAAAAAATTCTTTTAAAATTAATTTTTCAAAATAATTTTCCTAGGAACCTGAACATTTTTTCCATTTTCTGGAAGCCTTAAAAAATTCGTAAAGTATGTTATAAGCTTTTATTATTTTTGAATCATTTGAAAACTTGTAAATATCTTAAATTTACTCAAATTTGTTCTAAAATGACGTATTATGGCATTTTTCTTTAAAATCTTTTACACTCTTTTTCAAAATATTAGGAAATAATTAAAAAAAAGTTTTGCAATCTTTTTTAATTTTCTCTTAGAATTCATTAAACCATACAACCATTCAAAATTTCCCTATCAATAATTAAAAAAAAGTAATTTTAAAGTCTTTCAAAATTATCAAAAAGCTTCTAAATTTTTTTTCGAATCTTCAAAATCAGTTCTGCCGTAATTTAATTTTTGTTATCTCGTTGTTAGTGTAAAAAAGTTTAGAAATTATAGAAAATTCTAGAAATTAACAAAATTATTTCCCAATATAACTAAACAATCATTTACAATTTAAATGTTTTCTTCTGTCAATAAATGTTTAGAAATGTTTAGAAATACATTTTCTGATAAAGTAAAATGACTTATTTTGAAATTTCGATATACAAAATTCATGGTGCAGACAATTCATAAATCTTCATGAATAGATAAGCAACCTGAGAAAAGTTACTAAAAGTTATATTCACGCAAAGTCGCAACAAATCAGGTTTTTGACAACAATCTGTTCGATATTTTCGAGATATTTAGCTTTTTTGGTCATGAAAAATGTTACGTACCCAAATAAAAAATAACCTCCCCCCTCCACATGTAGTGAACCGTAACAAATCATTTCTACCACCCTCCTTACTGTCCGTAATTTATGGCTTAAATAAATAATATGTTATGAGACTTAAAACTAATGGAAAATTGTTGTATTAAAGATAATATATATGCTTTGCAGGGTTACAATTTCATTTTCAAAAACTCTGATATTTCCTTCACCAAATGTTCATTTTCTCTGACCATTAATATTAAAATATACACATTTTAGTCTTGTAATATTTTTATAGGATCAATTATAAACGAAATAAAGGCAATATTTCAGATACAATATAAAATTTTTATCAATTTATTAAAAAAAAAGACTTTTCTACGATAGAGATAAATCTTCAATAAAATAGGTGTAATAGTCGATATTTCAAAGAAAAAGATAAAATTTCTTCAAAAGATAATGAATGTTGAAACCAAAAAGACGAGTTTTCAACAAATAAAAGTTTTCCTGTTATGAGAGAAAAAAAATCACATAAATTGTTGAAAGTCCGAGTCACAAGACGAATTTTCTGTACAATAATTCAATTACCTAAATTGTTGAACCTTTGAGCCACAAGACGAATTTTCTGTACAATAATTAAATTGTCAACTAGAATATAAGATTTTTCAGGAAAAAGTAATTTTGAAACAAAAACATAAATCTTCATCAGAAAAAAAATTAACAAGTAGTTGAACATTTACCCAAGCAATTAAATTTTCAATGAAAAAAATATCATTTTTGAACAAAATAGTTAAACTTTTAACAAAAGAGAGAACAAATAGTTGAATCCTAAATCAAAGGATATTAATTTTCAGCTAAACAGATGCATTTTTATCAAAGAAAGATGAAATTTCTACTTCAACAGATGAATTTTTAAATCAAAGACAAATTTTCAAAAAAAGATTTGAATTTTCATCCAAAAAATATTCTAGTTTTACTTTTCAATTTTAAAATGTAAGTTATAAAGGAGAGGAAAATGTTCTACGAAATAATGAGTTTTCAACAATAAGGGAAGATTTTTCAACAAAATTGTCAAATTTTCAACAAGTAGATGAACATTTACCCAAGCAATTAAATTTTCAATGAAAAAAATATCATTTTTGAACAAAATAG
>NC_046662.1:20072113-20082190 GCF_010883055.1 Belonocnema kinseyi | reverse complement strand
AACAAAATAGTTAAACTTTTAACAAAAGAGAGAACAAATAGTTGAATCCTAAATCAAAGGATTTTAATTTTCAGCCAAACAGATGCATTTTTATCAAAGAAAAATGAAATTTCTACTTCAATAGATGAATTTTTAAATCAAAGACAAATTTTCAAAAAAAGATTTGAATTTTCATCCAAAAAATATTCTAGTTTTACTTTTCAATTTTAAAATGTGAGTTTTAAAGGAGAGGTAAATGGTCTACAAAATAATGAATTTTCTAAAATAAGGGAAAATTTGTTAACAAAATTGTCGAATTTTCAACCAAATATATGTATTTTTGTAAATACATTTTGTAAATAAATATGAATTAAAAAAAAAAAATTTTCAACGAAATAGTTTGTATTTTCAACCAAAAGGATGATTTTAAAACAAAATGGTTGAATTGTTAACCAAACAGTTGCACTTTTATCCAGGAAATATAAAATTCGACTAAAATAGATAAATTTGGAAATTAAAGAGACGAATTTTCAAAAATTAGTTGAATATTTATTTAAAACAGATTTCCGTTAACCTTTTTATCCCCATAATATAAATTTAATTTAAAAACTACATTTTATACGAAATTTTTATATTTTCAACCCAACAAGACGAATTTTCAACAAAAAATTTAATTCTCATCTAAATAGGATGAGTTTACAACAAAATTGTTGAATTTCCTAACAAATAATAAAATTTATAACTAAAAATTTAATCTTCAGGAAGAAGCAACTGCAAAAAAAGAAACATAAATACAAATTATAAATATACAAGTTAGTAATTTAAAGTTATAGAAGTTCCCTGACTTTTGCAAGATTTTTTTTTTTCTAAAACCCAGACTTTTACCTGACCAATGAAATTCCCGGACTTTTTTTTTTAATTGTTGTTTGCTAGGTTCGTTTTTCACTCACCAGGTTTCTTTGGCGCGTACAGTGGATTCATATTTAATTTCTGTACAGTTCCGGTATATTTTTCAACTTCGAATTTCCAAAAATTACGTAAATGAATGGAAGGACCCCCCCCCTGCCTACCGTAACAAATTGTAAAAAACCTCTCGACTTCTCCCCCACATTTGCGCTGGTACTTAATTTAAATACAGTCCTTAGTTACACAAAAAGTAAGTTACCCAAAACTAGTTGTAAAGTCGTTGAAAATTCAAGAAATAATTGAAAAAGTGTTTTCTTTTTTTTTATTTCCTGGATGAAGATATGTGAAAAATCTTTAAAAAATATTGACTTACACAGTGGCCGTGTGAAGAGGTATTTCAGTTGTAAAAGGAAAAATCGAATACTGGGTGCTTCTGGCTAGTTTGTTACTCGGCTCGGGTCCTAAAGCGTTTCGACACGGTTCTGCTTGACGTCAGTTGCTGACGCTGACGTCAATCCGAGGGCCCCTCCAAACGTACATCGTTTCTCCCGTTGTTATCGCGCCAATGTGAAAGTGCCGCCGCAACCTTCGAAAACTCCTACGAAAACCAATAAAATAAGGGAATCTAAAAAATGACATGCCACGCGTTTTCTGCGAGGATATGAACCTTGCCGCGACCTTTTCATGAATTTACTCAGCCAGTTATATCTTTGGCAGAAAACTCGTTTTTTTCTCTCCTATAGACGCCACGCCACGCCGCGCCGGGATATAGATCGCATGACGTCTGCCAAGATAATTCAAGATATCGCAATGTATAGCTCTTAAGCCTTTCTTGTCAAAGATAGTCAAATTTTGACAAAAATTAAGATTTATTTCTTATATACTTAACGTTAATGGGAAAAATGTGAGAGTACAAAATAATTCTATAAAATTTCCTAGAATTTTAATCAAACGGGCTCTTTTTTACGAAATAAATTTTTCATTACGAATTTCTTTTAAAAATCCCTTATCTAACTAAAAATGTCATCATTGGTAGTCTAATACATACAACAAAAAGAAGATACTTTGATAGAAAATTCTTCTATTTGGTTAAAGGGGCATTTCTTTGGTTAAAAATTAATTTTTTTTTTGTTGAGAATTAGTTTTATCTACTGAAAATTTAACTATTCTACTTTTTGGTTAAAAATTTATCATTTCTATTTGAAAATTTAACTGTTTGGCTGAAACTTTAAGCATTTTTTTTTAATTAATTTTTTTTCATCATTTTAACTAAACAGTAATCTCCTTGTTTAAAAATTCAACTATTTTGTTTTTGGTTGAATATTTATATTTTTTAGTCGAAATTTCATGTATTTGGTTGAAAATACGTCTTTTTGGCAGAACATTGATATTCTTGGTTGGTGATTCACCTTTTGGATTGAAAATTTAACAATTTAAGTTGAAGATTCATAATTAAGTTGAATAGTCATTTCTTGGGTTGAAGTTTAACTATTTTGTTGAACATTTATTTTTTCAGTAAAAATTCACCTACTTATTTGGCAAAAGTTGAACATCTTTAAAAGAAATTTCTCCTTGTTGATGGGTTATTTATGTGGTTAAAAATTGAACTATTTGATTAAAAATTCGTTTTGTTTAAAATTAATGTTTTTAATTGAGAATGTTTATGTGGTTGAAAGTTAGTCTCACATTGTAGAAAATTCATCACTTTGGTTGAAAATTTAACTGGTAAGTTGTCAATTATTCTTTTTTTTTATTAAAAATAATTTTTTTAACTTAAAACTTAACCATTCCGTTTCAGTCGAAAATTGATCTCTTTGAGTTGCAAATTTAACTGTCTCCTTAGTAACAAATTAATTTGTATAGTTAATATTGATTTTTTGTTGTTGAAAATTTGGCTATTCTAGCTAAAGATTGATAATTTTAGTTGAATATTCATGACTTTGGTTGAAACGTAACTATTTTATTTAAAATTCGTTTTTCTTTCGTTAAAACTAATTTTTTAGCTTATAATTTAACTACAAATGGAATTAAACTATTCCGTTTTCGTTGAAAATTTAACTTTCTATGCGAAAATTTATCTATTTAGTTGAGAATTCATGTATTTAGTTTTATTGATTTTTATAAAATTATAATAAAGAGCAAAAAGTTTTGAATGGTGTCAAGAGAAATAGTTTTTTATTTTAAAAATTCATTTCAAGAGAAAATCGAAAAAGATTTAAAAATATTTCAAATGATTTCCTCAAACTTTGGAAAAGAATGCAGAAAAGTTTAAAGCAAAAGATTACAAAGTTTAAGGAAAAGTTCGCATAATTTTAAGGGATGATTTAGAATTTCTCAGAACAAAAGCTGTATTTTTTAGAGGAAATTGCGTAGTAAATATTTTAGTGATTTGCAGATTTGAAAAAAAAAGAATAAATAAAAAAAATTTTCGAGAAAAATTTAAAAATTATACTTTTAGAAAAGCAAATTTTCTCGGCCTCAAAAATGGTTTAGCCAGCATAAAGCTGATATGATGCCTTTGTTCTATTAAAAGAAACTTTTCTAAAATATTTGGTAGAAGAAAAAAGTTATGGTTTTCCAGAAAATAATTTTTGTTATGTTTTCAAAATTTGAAGAAAAGAATAATAAAGATTTTCTGGCAAATACCCACGTTTTTTATTTTTGTGCATATGTTTTCTTCAATTCCTGCTAGTGGAAGAAAGGAATTTAATATATATTAAGAAGCTTTGAAAAGATAAAACATTATTTAAAATTTAAACAGATTTCATCAAATTTAAACATAATATAGATTTTTAAAGATATTAAACAAAAAGTTTGGAGGCCTTTTAAGCATTAAGATTTCTGGGAAAATTTAAAATGACTTTTTATTCTAAAAATATTTTAAAATATTTCAAATCATCTGAAAAGATTTCCAAAATTGCCAAAAAAGAATCTGGAGGATTTTAATGCATATTTTTAAATTTTGAAGAATTAAAAAAAAAACTAGGAAAAGTTCGAACTATTTTGAAAGATATTTCGGAATTCTAGAAGTTTTGTAGAAAGTAAAAATATTTGAAAAGCTGTCAAGATTTGTGAAAATTTATAAAATATTTCTAAATTTCTTATAAACTTCAAATAGATCTGAATATCTTTTAACTGAACCGAATTTTTTCTAATATATTTTAGAATCCGGTAAAATAAAAAATTTTCTTTAAAATTTTCTAGATTCTTTTCCGACACCTCTGAAGTCTTTATAAATTGTTCCAAATATTCTTAAGAATCTTAGAAAATTATATTTATATAATATTAAAAGCTTTATTTTGTATTGAAAATTATATTATTAATTTTTTGACCGGGAAGTTTTTACTATCAAATAAAAATTATACGAGAATAAAATAATTAGTTTGTAAATTCTTGTATTTAAAATTTGAGTTTGGAACACACTGTTTTAAAATTAATGATTTTCTAAAACCATTTCTAAGTTCGCCAAAATTTGGTGAGAATAGACCAAATATTTTTGGTGTGCCTTTTTCGATTTTATAAAGCTTCTAATTCTAAAATACAATAAGATTACCAATTTTTAAATCTACGGTTTTATTAAACCTTTCCATTGCCTTTTCCACACTTTCTGTAGGTGCAAATACTAAAATTTGAAAATTCAAAGCCTTAATAATTAAGCCATATAAAGTTTTCAGCTTCGAAATTAAATTATTTGCTATTAGAGAGACTAAAAAGCAATTTTTATCGAAGCATACAAAGAAAAAACTGAAAAAAGCAAGCATTCTTAATTTAAAAAAATATTCCAGATTGTTTGAATTTACATTGAAGAATGACTGATAATTCATTATACCTACAGGTCCTAAAGTCTAAATCCATTGCTACCATATTACGTGTTTTGTTCCTAATTAAGAAATCATAAAATACGTGAAGAGGATGATTGAGTAAAAATTCTTTCACGATACCAACATTCAACTCTGTCTTTGTAGAAACATTAAAAAAAGAATCCAATGACTAATTTAATATTGATTTTACTTAATCTAATACCGACGAAAGATAATTATTAATTAACTCAAGTAGAAGCCTTTTAATAAATATTTACCATCTGCTTACGTCTTTAGGCGTATTAAATTTTTTGTTTGTGTATTAAATCAAACATTTCGCAAAACCTTGATTGTTTTTCATAGTATCATGTAAGTAAGAAAAATAAAAAAGTAGTACCTATAAGAAATTATAAACTTTTGAGTTGAAAATCAAGATTTCTAGAGTAAAGCTGTAAAAAAGTACCGTTAAACGGGGTAATCTCGAATATGTAGGGTAAATTTGAACACCCCTAAATTCAACGATCTTGAAGATTGCCCCAAATATGGATTTGAAACTTATGTCATTAATTAAGGGGGGAATGGGGGATAAGCATTTACAAAAAAAATTGGTTTGTTTGTTTTGTTTTTTTGTTGTAAAATATTTTTAAAATATTTTGTCAAAATTTTAAGTCAATCGGAGTAGATCTCTTGAGTTGAAGATTTAAAGTCGACCCTCATCATAGACCGCAGGGGCGCTTCAAACTAGAGGAACGTGCCAGAAGACAATGAAAAATACTATAAAATAATAGAATTTTTATTAGTTTTCACTACACTTTCTACGTTCGTAAAGTGTGCACAGTGTAATGGAAAAAAGAAGGAGCTGAAATCGTTGAAAAAATTATTTTTTTTCTTCACTTTCTCAATGTTTGAAACTTTAAACGAGTTTTTCTCAAAACCACTTTTTAAAAGTTCGTTCCAGCGATTTTATAAAAACTACTGAACTACTGAACTACTGAACCGATGATCACAAAAATTAAGAAAAAAAATTTTCTAAAAATAATCGTTGGGGGGGGGGGGGGGGGGGGGGGGGAGAAAAAACTTATATTTTAACTAAATTTTTCAACTTTTTTTATTTCCAATAAATCCACGTTGAGATATCGCTGGAACCGCAAATCATCTTTTTCAAGAGGCGTACTCGAAATTGTTTTGTCACTGGCTTATTTCATTATATTTTTCTACAAAAAAATTACTGATTATTTTTAAAATAATACTTTGTAACATGCAAAATATTTAAATACATATACTTTAACCAGATCTCTACAAAAAATTCATAAAAAAGCGTTTTTTTTATGCATTATACCCCATTCCCCCCTTGAAAAAAAACTACGATTCGTATCAAAAAACCAAAAACACTCCTAGATTTGTCTCCGGAATATCTAGATATGTTTTTTTTCTTTAATTTACATAATTACATAATATTTTACAATTCCGCAATTGTTATAAACAAACTAATTGTCGGATTGAAAAATCAACAATACCATTGAATTCCTCTCGAAAATATCTTGATGTGGTGTTCTTTAAAACCATTGTTTAAACAAAAATACCAAATCAAAAAAAAGCTCAACTAGATATTCCGTAGACAAATATAGAGGTTTTTTAGTTTTTCTATACGACTTTTAGTTTTAAAAAAATGAATTGCAAAGGTTGAAAATGCATATCTATAAGCACACAGCAAATGTACGCTAAACAACAAATGCTCTAAAAGTTCAACAAAGGGTTTAAAGAGAAAACAAAAAAAACTACATCCAAATATTTTCGAGAGGATTGTAATGATTTATTTTCCAATATGACTCAAAGTTCCATTGACCCCCCACCCCCTTATTCTACTAACAATAGTTTTTCATTCGACCTCTCCTGTCCCTCTCGAATTAATAATTTCCTAAATTGATTGATTCTTTTACAATATTTTTAGAACTCTTAACATTTAAAAATAAGATAATATAAATTTTTGAATAGTGTACGTTCTTAAAACAAAAAAAAATAAAAATGAAGATACGTGCACTACTTTAATTTTGAATCTTACGTTATGAGTTCTTGGAGAGGGTGAGAGGTTTCCGGCTCGATAACTTCCATCAGAAGTCATATATTTTTTTTCTTGGAGAGTTTTATTTGTCCAAGCGACCCAGGAAAACTTTCAATTGCAGAAACGCATGCACGTGTGCAATTTAGCAATTTGCAGAAAATTGCAAGCTGGCACGAGCGAGCGTAAATACGTCGCAAGTGTTGCATAACATTTTTACGCCTTGTACTCTCCCGGGGTTGCTAAGCGTGGCAAGTGGTGAGGCGTTTTATCGGTCGTTGATTCTGCATCTGAAAAAAACGTCACTCCACTCTTATCAACATTCGAATAAATAATTTACAAGGCTGGACATTAAGGTCAATATACTGATCTCATTACTCCTTCAATGACGATTCTTTCTCTAATTTTACAAGAGGGGACATCCATAAATTTGTTTTTGAAAATTACATTTTAACCCTGCCCTCTCTCATGTAAAAAGTCGTAACAAAGTGGTTTGGAACCCCAGTAAAATTAGCTTGAAAACAGGTCATTTCCAGAAACAATTTATAAAGTTTTGATATCTATCGTACGTGGTTCCGTATGGCACGCTCTTTCTCTTACACAAATCTCGAAAGGGGGTGTGTTTTCGCTCATAATGCCTAGGACTAAAATTGTAGAGTAGACAATTTTTTATAAATAGCGCTCATTCATTATTCAGTTTTTAAACAATTAAACATTATATAAACATTATTCCGAAAATATAGCAGCGACTCATTTGATGAAAAATTGATTAAAGGCGATGTATATATGTTTAATGTACTATAAGTAATTAATAAATACGATTTTAACCATTTTTCAATAATGAAATAAATTTATAAGTAATTATTCACTGATATTTAAGTTTGCACTAGTAGTAGTAATAGTAACTTCAATAGTAGTAGTAGTATTTTCTTGCAAATACCGCGAAATGGGGCTTTTTTTCGGTAAAACTAAACATGGCTTAAATTGTAGAACAGAAAATTATCTATTAATATTTCCTATTAATTTTTGGTTATTTCAATAATTAAAAAATATATCAACATTTTTCCGGAAATGGATCAGTGACTCTTTTTTTTGAAAAATTGATTGAAGATGTAAAAGCAAAGAAAGATTTGAAATTATGTTTCAATTATGAACTGTCATCATTTTTACTTTCTATTTTCAGTGAGAAAGGTCTAATAAGATAGAGAAAAAAATCATCATTGTACAACATTAATGCCCTCTTGAGAATCATGAGAAACGTCTGGAAGGATGTAAATATGTTTTAGATGGGAGCAATTTGATTCATCGTGAAGTATGGCCAAAGAATGCCAAGCTTGCAGACAATTACAATGCATATGTACTATTTATTCGCAAACATTACGGCATCAACGCTGTTATTGTATTTGACGGTTATTCATTAAATGAAACCAGTACGAAAAGTGTTGAACGTCAACAGCGTCTTTTGAAAAATATTTCACCCGAAATGTTATTTCAGGAAAATACAGTTTTAACTGTGCCTCCAGAAAAATTCCGGAATAATCTTAAAAATAAAGTACGTTTGATTTTTCAATTACAGCAACTACTTTAAAATGAAAGTTTTGAAACACTTGTTGCTAATCGCGATGCTGATGTGCTAATCGTGCAGAATGCCATCAATGAATCCGATCGGAATAAAACAGTTGCAGTTGGACAGGATGTGGTTCTCCTTGTGTTGATTATTGCTCTTTCTCCTGTGGAAAATGATATTTTGTTCGTAAAAGAAGGAAAAGGAAATGTAAAATCCCGTATTTATAGTTCGAAACTTTTGCAAGAGTCTGAGTCCTTAAAAAACAGTAAGGAATCCATTTTATTTGCTTACGCATTTAGTGGGTGCGATTCAACCTCTGGCTTCTTCGGACAAGGAAAAATTAAAACAATTACTTTGCTGAATAAAAGTGAATCCTTGCAGGATATTGTGAAAACTTTCAACAACCCCGATTCCACTCACTGTTAAGTAGCAGCTGCTGGGGAGCAATGCTTTCCTGCATTATATAAGGCTAACCTTCAGAAACAAGCTTAAACAAATACAGATACATATTCTTCAACAAATCTGTAACTTCTTCCATTCAGGGTGTATCTCTATCTGGGTTCGCTCCAACTTCCGAAACTGCTCGACAAAACTCTTATCGAGTCTATCATCGGATTTAATCATGGTCAGGAAAATTTTAAGAAGCAAAAATTTACTGAGGCATCAGCTCTATCTCACTTAATGAAGTTGATCGTTTGTTCATGTAAGATGGGATGCGGTAAACGTTGTGGATGCGTGGAAGCTGGACTAAAATGTTCAGTAATGTGTCCAAATTGTTAAGTTACAGGTTCTCTTAACGAAGGAACCATAGATAAACTCCCTACTATTACTGCTACTATTAGTACTGCTAGTACAAACTCATATATCATTGAACAATGACTTGTAAATTATGTAAAGAATTTCGGGATGTAAAATTTCTTAATTTAACGTCTGGGAAACAACTAATTAGTATTGATAAGGAAAAACCTTATTTTATCGACGTCTTCCTGACTATTTATTCCGTAATTTTATACATGACGCTTCGGAATCAGACCGATTCCCTCATCAGATATCTTAAGTTATTGTGTAGAAGTTTATATATTAAAATCGAAAATTTTCGAGTCGTTAAATAATCAAATTAAAACGACGACAGGGTGTGTACCCACCGTCTCCATATTACTAACAAATGTGTAAGATGGATTTTTAGTAAGATGGAGACGGAGGGTACACACCCTGCCATCCCTTTAATTTTATTATTTAACGATTCAAAAATTTTCGATTTTAATATATAAACTGCTACATAATGACTTAAGATATCTGATGAGGGAATCGGTCTAATTCCGAAACGTCATGTATAAAATTACCGAATAAAGAGCCTGGAAGAAGTCGATGAAATAAGGTTTTTTCTTGTCAATATTTATAAATTAATTTTATTGTTAAAAAATGGTTATAAATCGTATTTATTAATTACTTAATACATTATACATATACCCGTGTAGAAATTGCCCGGTTTGACCCGACCAGAAGAAGGTTTCTGGCCAGAATCTGACCAGGTCAAACCGGGATAATATTTTGTTAATTGCCGGGCCGGGATCTGACCGAGTTCCCACCGGGACCCAGTCGGGTCAAAAATGGTGCATAATAGAAGTATCATAACCTTAAAAACATCTTAAGAATTATCCACAAACGACTGCAGTAAGTGGGTCGTTTGCAAATATCTGACAGGCAAAAGACCAATTTTTTGTGTTTTAGGTGTTTTTTATCAATTATGAAAGAAAAATTAAACT
>NC_046662.1:20067127-20072013 GCF_010883055.1 Belonocnema kinseyi | reverse complement strand
TTAATGTTAAATCAATTTTCTAAACCAGTTTCATAGGTTAGAATGTCACGTGAAACCCCTGAAATTTATTTTGACTCTTGCAAAAAAACCTATGCAAACTAAATTACGCTCAAGGAAAATTTGTTATTCATTTCAACTTTAATTTCTTACAATGCAAATTCTTACAGAAACTTAAGAATCATAACCTATATTTTAGTACTTACATTGAATCAATGTTGGTAGTTAATATATTTATTATTATGAATGCAGTTCTTAAATTGAAATTTCAACATCTTTTTACAGGTGGAAATAAGTGCTGACAAAGATTCTTATCTCTATCAGTTGGTAGAATATGTTCGTTGTAATGAAAAAGCTCCAGTAAAATGCGACCGAGGAGCCCAGTCAAAAACCGGTCGGATTCCGACCGGGTTACCCTATTTGTATTCAGGATCCGATCGGGTAACCCGGCCGGGATCCAACCAGCGCAGCGTGACGAAACCAACTAGAATCCGACCGGGCAGCCTGCCCAGATTCCGGATACAAGCAGGGTAACCCTGCCGGAATCCGGCCGGAACCCGGACATAATTTCTACACGGATATACATAGGCTTTAATCAATTTTTCATCAAATGAATCATTGATATATTTCCGAAATAATGATTATATAATATTTAATTGTTTAAATAATCATTATTTAAGAAGCAGTATCTACAGAGAATTGTTTGCTCTACAATTTTGGCCTTATACATTATGAGCGAAAAACCACCCCCTTTCGAGATGGGTGCAAGAGAAAGAGTGTGCGGACTTCGAGCTCAAACTCATCCCCTAATCAGAGGGTAGATTGCTCGGGAACTGTGACCCGTACGACAAAAATGCATAGAGCACTTTTTATTCAGAATTTTATCTACTATTTTTTTGTACTGAACTATTTTTGTCGTTAGATGCATTATTTTCGAATTAATTACCAAAAACCAATTTTCGGGGGTTGTTTGTTAGATGTTAGGGTCTTTTTTCCCATCGGCCAGAGGAAAACTCTTTTGATATTTGATTTGGATGCCATATGGAACCACGTATGATAGATATCAAAACTTTATAAATTTTTTCTGGAAAAAAGTCTAATTTTACTGGACTAAAATTATGTTACGTTATTTTCAAAATATTTTTAGCCTTCTCTTATTAAATACAATTGAGTTACTTGCCACCCCGAGAAACTCGAATTACGAAATAGTTAGAAGATATTACAATCTAAAGAAACGAAATTAATGCGCGATACTGGAAAAATTCCAAAAAATAAAGTTTACGACACTGTGAAATTCATGAATTGGAAAATTTCCGATTAATAAAATTCCCAAATTAGAAAATTTCCGAATGATAAAATTCCCGAAGAAAAATATTTCCCTATAATAAAATTCTAGAACAGTTTATAATATTACCGAATTTAAAAAAATCCGGAACAATAAAATTCCTGACAGAAAATTTCCAAATTATCAAAATATCCGAACTATAAAATTCCCGAATAACAACAATTAAATTTTTTTATAAATATTATTTATTGGTTAAAAATACAATAATAAAATATTTGTATAACAAAAATTATTTTGAATGATTAAAGTTTTGAAAAATTATTATTTAATTTAAAAATAATAATAATTGTATAAAACTGTATAAAAAACTAAATTTAAGAACACATGCGCTTTAAACGAAACAAATTTTGCAGGGTTCAATTCAGGACTGATGCAGCAATATATATTTTTTAAATATTCTTATTTCAAATTCAAACAGTAGTTTTAGAAAATTTAAACGTTAAAAATAATTTTCGTCACAAAAATATTTGATTATTGGGGTTTTAATCAATAAATAATTTTTATAAAAAAACTCTATATTGCTCTTGTTCAGGAATGTTCTAGTTCAGATATTTTAATAATTTGGCAATTTTCTGTCGGAATTTTTATTATTTGGGAATTTTTAAATTTGTTGATATTATAAACTGTTCGGGAATTTTATTATTCGAGAATTTTAGCATCCCGAAAAAGAAAATTCACGACACTGTAAAATTCCCGAATTGGAAAGTTCCCGAATAATGAAATTCCCGAATTAAGTCCCCAACAGTTTATAATATTGCCAAATTGGAAAATTCCTGAATAATAAGATTCCCGAATACTTTATAAAATATCTTAACGAAAATTTCAGGATTTGCACAGTACACATTGCTTAATTATAAAATTAATTAAATGCTTAAAATTTTTATTGTTAATTTTTGGGAATTTCTTAATTCGGGAATTTTCTGACGGGAGTTTCATCATTCGGAAATTTTGGAATTTGGTCAGGAAAATAAATAAACTGTCAGGAATTTTCCAGCCCGGTAATATTACAAACTTTTCCGGAATTATAGTTTCGCGAATTTTCCAATTCGCCAATTTTATTATTCGATAAATTTATTATTCTCCAATTTTATTATTCGGGAATTTTATTATTTGGAAATTTTCTAATTCAGCAATTTTAAAGTGTTAGAATTTTATTTTTCGGGATTTTTTCGTCGTCCCCTGTAAAATAATAAAAAAAATATTTGGGATACTAGAAAATTCCGAAAAATAAAATTCCCGTTACCTCAACATTGCAGAATTGGAAAATTAAAAAAAAATGAAATTCCCGAATAATAAAATTCAAGAAATTGAAAGTTTCCGAATGATAAAATTCCCGAACAGTTTATAATATTACCGAATTTTAAAATTTCAAACTAATAAAATTGCCATCAGAAAGTTTCCGATTTTTGTTTAAATTCAACTGTATTTAATTTCAAGTTAAAATATATTAATAGTTGAAATAATATCAACTCGTATACTTTTTCGTTAAGAATTCATCTATTTTGGTTAGAAATTCATGTATTTTTTTAAATTCTGCAATTGTTACAACGTTAAATTATTTAGTTGAAGAGTAACTTCTTTTCAAAATTGATATTTTAGATTTGAAGATGCAACTGTTTTGTGAAAACTTTGTCTTTTTGAATCGATAATTTAACAATTTATTGGAGATTTTTTTTCTATCGTGGTTCTAAATTTGTTACCTTCATTTCAAAATCTATATTTTTCTGTAAAAAAATCTAATTCAGTTTTGTTGTTGAAAAGTCAACTATTTTGGTAGTAAATTAATCTGTTTTGGTAGATGACTAAGCTAGTTTTTTTAAAAATATATCTTTTTTAGTTGAATCCGACGGAATTTGATTTCAAATGAAAATATTTCAGGGTTAAAATAATATGAAATTCTACATTTTCTGTTAAGAATTCATCTATTTTGATTAAAAGTTAATGTATTTTGTGAACAATTCCACTATTCTTAGTCAATTTTTTTTCATGATTCACAGGGACATTTTTAACGAATTAGGTTTTGTTTTGAAATAATAATTTTAAGTTTTAAATATGTGTGGAAAAAGTATATAAAAAGCTTTGAGATCATTTTAAAAATTGTTTTAGGATTCATAACATTTTTATGTAAACTGAATTTTACAGGGTGACGAGAGAATAAAGAAAATATTCTTATGATTAATGGGGAAATTTTAAGTGATTGTTTTGGAATTAATTTTAGGAGAAAATTGAAAAAGATTGAAAAGTATTTTTAAATATTTCCTAAAATTAAAAAAAAATAAAATTCTTAAATGAAAAACCAATTTTTTAGGTTCCTAGGAAAAACTAAAATAATTTTTTATTTCGAAAAATTATTTTTAAGAGTTTATTTGAAGCGATTAAATTTTTTTAAAAAGGACCTGTAAGGTTTTAAGGAAAATTTTAAAATTTTACAGAACTAACAAAAATCAGGAAAAATTTTAATAATGTTTAAAAATTAGAAAGCTTAGAAGGACTGACAAGCTTAAAAAAGATTTTTCTTAATGTTTGTGTGAACATTTTTAATGACTTTTTATTTTGAAAAATAAAATTTGAGAGAAAATTAAAAAAGTTTTTCAAATATATCAAACGATTTCCTAAAATTTCGAAAAAGAGTGTAGAAAATTTAAAACAAACATTTTTCAATCAGGTAAGACTAAAAGATTGAGTAAATGCAAGAAATATTTATTAGAATTGACGAAATTCAAAAAGAATTTTCAACCTTGAACGATTTCTAGAAATTTAGATTTTTAAAGATTTTATAAATAAACTTTGGAAGTTCTAAAAGAATTTCGAAAAGTTTCAAGAGAATAAACAAATTTTCTTAAAATTCCTCGGAAAATTTTACATTTTGAATGATTTTTTAAAAATTTACAAAAAAATTCAAGTCAGTGAAAAATATTTATAGAAATTTAAAACGTCTTACATAGCTTCGAAATATTTAAAATGTTAAATATATTTCCAAAACTGTATTAAATATTACTTAAATTCTACCAAACTCCTAACAGCCCTGAAGATCTTTTAAAAAGACTCGAATTTTCCCTAATATTTTGTGAAATCATATAAAATAAAAAAAAAATCCTTTAAAATCTTCTAGATTCTCTTTTGACACGTCTGAAGTATTCAAAAATCTTTTTTAAATTTTCTCAAGAATCTTATAAAAACTATATTTATACAAATATTGAAACAAACTGATGATACTTATTTTCTCGTTCTCAATTCTCAGAATTTAATTTCAACTCAAACTTAAGTGATGAAAAACTTTTAAGAAATAAATAGTTATTTGTAATTAATATGGTATATTATTATTAATATTAATATTATTTTGTGTTCTTTATGGCGTTTGAAAAAATTTTTAATTGGCGAATTACAATTAGTACTTATATTATAGGTAACTTCAATATTTATATGACTTAAAAAATATTTAAAAAGCCTTCAGTGTTATATTATAGTAGTGTTTTATTTATTTTTATGCAATATAACACTAAAAATGTTGCGCAGCGGTTTTGATGGGTCGGGGGGGGGGGGG
>NC_046662.1:20050489-20067102 GCF_010883055.1 Belonocnema kinseyi | reverse complement strand
GGGGTTGAAAAGATCGAAAATAATGTTACGTTCGAGTATCTACCTGTGAAATAAAAAAAATGTTACAGGGATAATCGATGGAGAGAACGTCACTCATTTGCAATTTTCGCGATAATTAAACGAACGTGGGGTTTAATCGATGCCCTGAAATTGCTATTAGAAGACTCCTGTTGGCCTCATGCATATTTTTTTGTTCATTAGATTTAAAAAGTAGATTATAAATATGTTTGAGATTATAAATAAGAGCGGAACTAGAATAGCGCCATTAATTCTAAAGCGTGACGCAAAACGCAAATCAAACTTTGCGTTATACAAAGTATATTAAAATAGCTGTCGCTGATCCGACAGATTTTACTTACGTTCTTACTGGCTCCGTGATTCTTCCACAAAGTTCACGAACGATTTAAAAAAAAAATTTTGTTGACACGGACTTATTTTATTTCGAATGCCTAATCCCTCGAATGACGTTGGTTGGTTTTATTTAAACAATTTTTTTGAATTGAAAACGATTTCTAGTATTGTTTTGAGCAAGTCAGATTTGTTACATTTACGTAAGTAATATTAGGGGCTAACATAAATTACGTTAATAATATGAGGAGGAGGGGGAGCAACAACTAAAATTGTTTACAGTTTAATTGGAGGAGCGGGGGATCAGTAAATGTAACTTTACGAATTTAGATAACATTTATTAATTTTTTCTGGTGTTAACATTTTTATTATTTTGTTTTAACGAAACTACTTAATTAGAAAGTTATGTTTTTTAAACATTTCAACTAATTGATTGAAAGTTGACCTACTTTGTTATTCAATTAATTTTTTTGGTCAAATTTTCATCTCTTTGGTGAAAAACTTAACTATTCTATTTTCATAATTTTGGTTAAAAATTCATCTCTTTAGTTAAAAATGTAATTATTTTGTGGAAAATTCGTTTTTTTTTTTGCGGACAATTAATTTTTTTCCAGAAAAATGTAACTAATCCATTTTTGGTTGAATATTAATATTTTTAATTAGAAATTAATCTTTTTACTTGAAAATTCAAATATTTGGTTGGACCGATTTTGATGAAAAAATATGTTTCAGACACTAATGAGACTATTGAAAAAAAATTGTTAAATAGAATTACAGGTAAAAATTTTTGGAATTATTCAAAAAAATTGCTGAGGTTATGTTCTAGAATGACCACATCCATATTTTACACAACAATTCCTTAGGATATCCTTTATAACATATATTTTTGGTGAATTTTTTGAAGAGGTGGAACAATGTAAAAAAATAAAAATCGTTGCATGCAACACTGCTCACCGTTATGATGCACTGCTCCCGACGGCATACCACTCTATTGCATTTTTTCATGCCTGGAAAAGTTTTTTGAAATTGAAGATAGCATTGTAATTGATGTAACTGAATTAATTAAATACGTAATCAGTAACATTTCCCTTATAAGCTTCTGGAGTTAGCCTATCCAAATTAAAGTTTCCAGAGTTCACCACGAAGACGTTGCAGTACGATTTTAAACTCCTTTCTCCAGAGTGCTTTATTATAGTTAGGATGTTCTTAAAAATATATCGTAGCTAGCACGTATGAGTTTTTTATAATACAATTTTATTTATAATCTTGCGCTCTTTGTTTATTTCTTGTTGGCATTACTCGTTCTTGAGTCATTCCACACTGCACTCTTCATTTGCTCTTGTTCGTAATTTTCGTATACTTGCCACATCATTGTGTGATTTTCAATTGTTTCCTGTTTTCGATTTTCATATGTGCGCCCAGCCACGCTGTGAACTTCATTTCTTAGCCGAACTTAATACTCTTTAAACAATGTGCTATCTAACTTGGCGATTATGCGTTACTCTGCTCTACGATTTTCATTTGTTCTTGTTCGCAAATTACATTCGCTTGCCATCTATTTCTGTAATCTTCAATTGTTTCCTGATTTTGTTTCTCGTATGTGCGCCCATACACGCTGCGAGCTTCATTTGTTTCTTGATCATAATTCTCTTTCAACAATGTTCCATAAGAGCGTTAACATAAGAGCATAGTCTTTCTTGTGAAGAAACAAAGATATTTATTACGAATTTTTTTGCCAATATTATTTTATTAGATAGAAAACTTTGATGCAAATATATCAAACTCTCGCTTTCAGTCACCCAGTTCTCGGCCTTCCTATAAGTGCTAGGTCCCTCAGTTGCTCAGGGGAGCAGGGCGAAAGCGGTTGCGACATTATATATAATTATATATAGATATATATTCCAATTGGAAATGAGTCAAGCGGCCCTCACTGTTTACGTTTCGCTCCTCCCGAAATCAGTCTAAGGCTATTTGAAGGCAACCCCCGACACTTGACTGAAAGCGAGAGTTTGGTGTAGATTAATAACAGTTACAGTCCCCGCCAGCATGAATAATGGTATGGCAATTTCGAGGCATACTTGCTATGAGATTTTCCGCATATTCTCTAGAAAGAAAACGACCTCCAAATTTTGCGAATTCGTCGGATCAGCTGTTGCAAATTACACGGCTTTTTTTCGAAGCCTTATTTTTGAATTGGGCCCAAACGTTTTCGATGGGATTAGCATCTGGCGACTGAGATGGCCCGGTCGAGACGTTTTTGGACATGTCCTTCACTCAGCATTGGCTTTTGCAATGTGCTCCGAAATTTCAAAGTTATTCGCAAGCAAATGTCTACAAACTGTTTCGCGTGATATTTCGAAACCTTTTTGAGACAATTTCCACGCTTCTTCATGCAAAGGAAAGGACGGATTCTTCGAAAACTGGGTCAAAATCACTTTCTCTCCTTTTTTCGACATTGTGCCAACAGAGCCTTGGATATTCATCGACAAATTTTAACTTCTTTTTAACGATTGACCCAATTGCTAACGAAGTGCTTCGAGTTACGCATGTATTTTGTTTGCTAAGGTAACTTTAATGGTCTTACTACTTATTGCGACATTTCAATTATAGCAAGTGTTTCTTGCGATCTTCATTTATTTCTTATGCATCATTCTCGTTAGTAAATGTGATATTAAACTTTGGGATCTTCGTTTGTTTCTTGTCAGCAATAGCCGTTCATGCGTTACTCTACTCAGTTGGAAACATAATTTTTGCGCTTCGAATACTTATTATTTATTGCATTGTCCAAACATGTCTACATTGCAACAAAAACATTTAGATGTTTTATAAGATACAAGCCTAACAGCTTTGGGGTTTCCGGGGTAACACACTATGCATGCGAGTTTGCTAATGGCAGGCGAACAGTTGGTTGTTACTCACACATTGCTGACGTTGTGTACTACCTCTCTCATGCTAGGTATCTGTCGAAAATTGTTCAACTAGCACAAGAACTCAGCGAAATGTTAAAAAAATAACCATTGCACTGCGGTGATTAATGATGATAGCGATGAGGATTCAGAAAATTCTGAATTGGTGTGAAGCGAGGGGACTCACAACAATAAAGCATCCTGGAGAAAGGGGTTTAAAATCGAACTGCAATCTGCTCGTGGTAAGCCTGGAAACTGTAATTTGGATAGGTTAACTGCTGATATTTATGAGGAAAATATTAATGATGATGTATTTAATCACATGAGTTACATCAATTACAATGCTATCTTCAATTTCAAAAACCTTTTCAGCCATGAAAAAATGCAATAGAGTTGTATGCGGTCGGGAGCAGTGCAGCCCAGTGTTGCATACATTGTTCCATTCTTTCAAACAATTCAACAAAAATATATGTCATGAAAGATATTCTCAGGAATTTTTGTGTAAATTGTAGATGTGGTCACTCTAGAACATAACCTCAAAAAGCCGTTTTCTAGAAATATCTTTTTACATTTTTGTTTCCCCCTCCATAACCCCCACAGAATATATTTATTAGGGATATCATGGGGAGAAATTTTACCTCACATGAATGCAAGCCTGTGACAGAAATGTCAAGTTAATGAGTGCAGGAGAAGATTTTGTGTGCTTACCCGGCTATTCTCTTTAAAATATTTGGTTGAATATTAACTTTTATGTTAAAAAATAGTATTTTTGTTTAAAAATTCAACTGTTTTGTAGATTAGTCATTTTTGCGGATTAAAACTTCAACAATCTTGTTGAAAATTCCTATTTATTTGGTGGAAAATTATTCTTTTTGCTGGAAAATGCACTATTTGGTTGAAAATTAAACTATTTGTTCAAAAGTATTTCTTATTTTGGTTGAAAGTTCATCCACTTGTTTAAAAATTTGACTGATTTGTTAAAAATTCGGGGTTTCAAAGGTCCACTTGTTTGGCGGAAAATGCTGGAAATTTATTCTTCTTTTAGGTTATAACTTTAACTTTTTGATTAAAAAATCGTCTGTTTTGTGTAAATTCAAGGTTAAAAGGTCGTTTTTTTCTTCACAATTAATTTCTTTAATCGAAAATTTTACGATCAACAACTTAGTAGAAGATTCAACTGCTTTGTAAAAAATTCTTTTGTGCTAAAAATAAATTTTCATAAATAAAAATGTATCTATTCTATTTCTGGTTAAAAATAGAATCTTTTAGAGTTTAACAACTCAACTGTTGGGTGAAAATTTGTGTAATTCGTTGGCCATTTAACTATTTGCGTGAAGATGGATGTATCGTGTCAAAAATTCGTCTTTTTTAGTGGAAAATTGATCTTCTTGGTTGAAAATTCATTTTTTTCAACTCTTGTTGAAAATCCGTATTTTTCACTTGAAAAATCATCTCTCTTTTTGATTGTCAATTCAACTATTTTGTTGAAAATTCATCTTTTTTTGTACAATTTAACTGCTTTTATTCAAAATAAAAATCTTTTTTTATGTAAAATGTCAACTGTGAAATATATGGTTGAGAATTCGTTTATTTTGGGTTGAAAATGTAACTACTTAGTTGAAGGTTGATATACTTTCTCAATTAATAAGTCCAAGTTTTTAAAGACATATTTTATTGGGAAATATTTCAAATGCTTGATATCATGGTTTATCAAGAATTTGCAAGAGATTGATGATTAAATTAAAAAATGATACTTTATTTTAAGAATGTTTAATGAAGGTCTTTTAAACAAATTTTGTATGCATACTAAATCAAAGATGACGAAGCACTTTTCTTGTCAACATGTAGTGCAGGTCGTTAAAATGTATATAAACTTACAAAGTGGCCGCAATTTCTCTTGCTTTATGCATTTATTCATTGCTACGAGGCATAATTTAAATTCGAGTTTAATATTTTACTAGTAATATACGGTAGACTGAATTTTAAAACAATATAAAGTTTAACATAAGTAAGAGGTATGCAAATTTAATATAAAATGTATACATTATGTGAGTGACAATCCATTGAAATCAGTGTCCCTTTTCTCTGATTAAAATTAGAAAAGGTCTCTTTCATTTAAAATATTACATATTAAATTGTAAGTAAATATAAAAATATATTTTTTTTTAATATAGGATTTCACCTTTTCTTTAATATCATACACTTGGAAGTATTGTCTTCATTTTCAGTAGTTTCGTAATGTTTATTTCTCCAAATAAATAACCTTTTATCTCCATTCTCCGCAAATAATCTGAGATGACATTCTTGTCCTTGTTTACTGTTTACGTGGACTTGAATTGAAGTTTTGTTCCTTTTAATAACAAAGGGTGAACAAAAGACACTTTTTTGTCTTGCACGAAAATAAGTTTATCTCAATAAGGATTGCTCTTATTATTTCTCATGAAAATATCTCATTGTTTCCATAGGAAATGGCCGGGAATTTTTTAAAATCGGGAAAAAGTGGGAAAGGACAGTCAATTAATTTTTTGAGCGGGAATTTTACAAATTTTTAGAAAAAAATTCTATACAATAATTTTTAATCCAATTAGGTATTTTCACTTCAACCATCAGCTAACTTCACTTAGTTAAGGTATTATACGGATGAATTCAGAAAAAGAGCTATTCATGCGAAGAACAATTGAAGACGCTCCAACTTCATGTCGATCAACTGAATGCGTGCGAGAGTGTCTAACCTATCGGGCCTCTCTGTTCTTTCATACTTTCAGGGCTCCACTACATAAACGAAATGGATACAAATTCTGAAATTTTCATAGAACTCTGTATTGCGTCCTTCTACCGTGTCTCAGTTTTTGAAAAAAATTGTCAGAACCGTTTAGGCGTTGTGCTAAAATATGTTAAATTTTCAATACCTTGGGATAGGCCTTACGTGCATAAGATACGATTATGGATTTTACTTATCTCAACTTCGAAATAGTCAGCTCTTTTCTAACTAGACCAAACTTTAGGTAATTTCTGTAATATCTTTGTAATTAATAATAATTATTATCATTTTATTATTTCATTAAATAGTAATTAAAAATGAAAACTATTTTTCAAATATAACTTTATAGAAAAAATGTACTTTTACGAAGATATTAGCAAATTAGGGCAAAAATAAACTGAACTATTTTCAATTAATTCTCGAAACTATCTCAAAATTACTGGAAGGAATTTGATACTATTCTTTTCAGGAAAACCGTTCTCGTTATTGGATGAAGCTTTAATTTTTTTCCATTTAAAAATAGAGTCTGCAAACTTCAGTATTATAAGAAATGTAAGGTTATTAAAATACGATGATGAATTAATACTAATAAATCATTGAAACTGAGGTCTCCAGCAATCTGAAAAAAAGTTTTTAAGTTTTCAGTTCAAGAAACATAACATACAATCTAAGGAGGCATATCTATAAAAAAGTAACTTTTCATAAACTCGATTAAAATAAAAAACTACACTTTAAAAATGAAATCTAACGTATAAAATTTATACTCTATACTTAATAAAAAATTTAATATTCTAAAATATTAACGATGAAATATTATTAATTTTTATAGATTTTTAAAAAGTAGAAAGTTTTATTTAAAAAATTTTTGATAATAATTGTCGATGGCTAAAGACATTTTTTTAAATTATAATTAAGTATATATCTAAAAAAACACTTTTTTCTCTACTATTTTAATTGAAAAATCTGTAAATGAGGGAAAATATTCCTTAAAACTATTAAAATAAAAGGATTTTTTACTTATTCAGATTACTGGATAAATTATTTCAAATTTTTCAAAAGGAATAATTCGTCAACTGAAATAAATATGAATTGTAAATCAAAAAGATGAATTTTCAACTTTTTTTTTGTTTGACCAAAAATAAAATAATTAAATTTGTAATAACAAAATTAATTTACTACCGAAAATCAAACTAATTCTCAACATAATAATTATTTTTCAACCAAAAAGTTGAACTCTTAAGAAAGGAGTGTAACTTTCAACCGAGTAGTTTTCAGTTGTTACAAAAAAAAGAATTTTGAATTATATCGAAAAATATTTAAATTTAAATTTTAAACGAACAAAGAAAAATTTCTAATAAAAAAGTTGAATTTTTAACTAAAAATATCAACTTTCAACTAAAAATGGAATAGTTAAATGGTCAATGAAAAAAACTTTATTTTCAACCAAGCTAATCAATTTTCAACTAAAATTTTCAACTGAAATCTGCAACTGGCATAGTTAAATTTTAAACAAAAGAGATGCATTTTTAACTGAATGGTGGTCCTTTAACTGCAATATTGAATTTCAAACCAAAAAGATAATTTTCAACTAAGAAGTTGATCTTCTACCAATTATGACAGCTTCTCATTGAAATGCATAGATTTTCCGCTAAAAAAGATTCATTTTTAACCAAAAATAGAATAGCTAATTTTACAAAAAAAATAAATGAATAAAATGTTACGTTTTTGAGCAAAGTGGTGATTTTTCAACAAAAATTATGAATTCTTAACTAGAATAGTTCAATTTTATACCAAAAATTAAAAAAAAAATTTCGCAATAACAACAATGCCAACAAAATAGTTGAAGTTTCAACTAAAACAGTAAATTTTTCAGTAAAGCAAATTAATTTTCAATCAAAGAAGAAAGGAATTTTCAACAAAGTATCTCATTTAGAAACCAAGGAGTTAAGTTTTCAACTAAAATGATGGATCTTCAACCAGAAAAATTAATCTTCAAGAAAACAGTTCAACTTTAAACCGGGTAATTAAAGTATTTATTCCAAAACAAATTATTTCTGAACGAGAAATGGTGCATTTGATATTTCAAACCAAGAAGATTTTAATTTTCACACAAAAATAGTTGAATTCAACCAAAAAACGACTTTTCAGAGTGAATAAAATTTTTAACAAATGAAGATTTTCCAGTCAAGAGAGGAAAAATAGGTAACGAATTCTTAAATTTTGAAGCAAAGAGATGAATTTTTAACAAAGAAGATTAAATTTGTACCAAAAAAAAAACGAATTTCCAACAAACTATATGAACATTCAATAAAAAATTATCAATATCAATATCAATAACAGTTAAATTAAAGTTAAAAAATGAAATTTCAAACGAAAAAAACGAATTAAAAAAATAGTTAATTACAGTAGCATAAAGCTACTTTTACAAATAAAGAATCATTGTTATTTAATTCTATATTTTATTTTTTTACATTGAGTACGCTCTCAAAAAAATGCCCTGACATTTCAAGGTCCTTCCAGGTATATAAAAATTGCCTAACAATTCCAGGTTTCCTGGATACGGCTATAAGGGAAACCCTGTTATTAGGAATCAAAAATTAAACGTTTTAGTATAAATACGTTTTTCATTTTTCAAAACTTTTATTCTTAATTCGTCAAATTGAATATATTTTTTTAAATTTCTAAAAACATGCTCTTCCGTCGTGCCGGTTGGGCAATTTTGAAAAACTCGTAGAAAGGAATAATTGTTGGATTATAATAAAAAAATTTTATGCAAAAATTTACATAAAAATTTGCAAGGTGAAAAATTACATTTTTTCAATATTTTATATATTTAATTCTGAACCCTGCAGTATGAAAATGTCTCTTTCAATGGACACTTTAGACAGCTTAGACCGGTTTTCAATATTTGTTGAGTTGAATATCTCTTAGAGAGATAAACGAACAAGTCTGAGATTCACGAAGCTTTTAAATTAGACCTTTACTAATCACCCTGTAAAATTCGCGTTGAAAAATCTTCAAAAATCGCTATTTTGATGTTTGGCATTTGTGCAGGACTAGGTCGAAGCAAGTTTTCTTGGAAGCGCCAAGTTTCAATTTGTAAGTACACTGGAAATCACATTTAGGTGCGGTTACGGTTCTGGTTCTAAATGGCCTTCACTTCAATCGAATACAACATTTACTTTCTTGGAGCGTACTCTTTAAATATGAATCAGTGAAAAATTCACTGGTTGAAATAGTAGTCAGATATTTCACTGATTAATCAGTGATTTCGGACTTATTTATTAATCAGTTTAGTAACACCAGAGTAAATCATGTGCAGCATAACCTCTAAAGTTTTAAGTTGAGCGTTGTTGTTACTCTCTTTCTTAAGTAGCATGAAGAATTCCTTAATGGAATAAAATTTTTAATTTTCGGGCTGTAAGTCTGCTAAATTATAACTACGGGATAAATATACTTCTATTCGTATAGGAACTACTTACTTAACAGGTTCGTACATGACAGTACAATCTTGACATTAAAGTAATATGTGAGGTTTCTTGTAATTGAAAAGCATCTGAACTATTCACCTTTTTTAATCTTTGATTAGATTGATGGATTTTAAGTTTTTGCTATAATTCTTTGATTGATTATACTAAAACATCATGTTATTGTGATTGTTAAATTGACCAAATTGGCCAACCCTCAAAAGTAGTTATTTCACTGAATCAATAAGTAACCTTTCACTGATCGTCAGTGGCCCATTTCTAGCTATTTGAATCAGTGAAATTTCACTGATTCAGATTTAGGGAGTAAACAGGCAAGACCGCATGAATCATTTCTTTTATATTTATACGCATGACGCAACTTGATGCAACTAATTCGCTGAGAGTGTGGAACCCGTGTGTATTTGGTTAAATTAATTTTTTTTTTACAAAAGATGTCACTCATTGCAAGTTTTTTGATTAAACTGTTTAACATTTCTATCTGCTATAGTTGCATGGAGAGTTATAGTGGGATAAGCATGGTGGTATTGTTGCATGAAAGGGGTGACAAAAGGGCAGTAGCATGGGTGAAGGCGGTGTTGGGTAAGATTGTGAAGAAGAGAAGGAAGGAGGAAGGATTGTAGATAGGAGAGGAAGTAGATGTAAGAAAACTGGAAATATTGTAAATGGTAGTTAAGTAAACCGAGCGGATTAGTTACAAGGTGTGGATGGATGGTATTTGTGAGAGATAGCTGTATGAAAATTCTGTAAAAAAATGGAAGTGTAAGCAAGTCAATTTTTTAAGGCCAGCAGGCCGAAAAATAAACGTTTATCTATCTAAATGTTATATGTATATTCCTATGTGCTTATAGCAGGCTACACAGTCTTTACACTTTTTCTCTCAAAAAGAAAATCCAATTATGTTTAGTTGAAAGTTCATTCTTTTCAGTTGAAAAGTCGACTATGAAACTTTTTGTTAAAAACTCATCTTATTTGGTTAACATTTTTATTCATTTGCTTAAAATTAAATTATTTTGTTAAAAATGCAAAAAATTTTTGTTATTGAAAACTCAAATATTTTGTTAAAGACTAATCTTTTTTTGTCGAAATTCAAATCTTTCTGAAGAAATTTAATCTTGTTTTGGTTAAAATGTAACTGTCTGGTTCAAAATTAATTTATTTCGTTTGAGAATTAACTTTATCGTTAAAAATTCACATTTATGGGTTGAAAATTTAACTGTTTTGTAGAAGATTTTATAGTTATGACTCGACAATGCAACAAATTGGAAGAAAATTGAACTATTTGGTGGAAAATTACGTATTTTGTGGAATTTTCGTATTTTTCAGAGTAACATGATTTTGTTTTGTCAACAATGAGTGTTTTCTGGAAAAATTAGCTTTGTAGAATGAAAATTCTACTCCTTGGGTGAAAGTTAACTTTTTTGTTGAAAATTCATACTCCTTAATTAAAAATTCAACTACATTATAGAAAATTTGTCTTATTGGCTTAAAAATTCAGCATTTTGGTACAAAATTCAACTATTCTGTACAGTATTAGACTCTTTTGTAGAAAATTCGCTTGTTTGTTTGTAAATTAATAATTTTCCTCTAATATATAAATTAAATTTAATCAAACAAAAGTTTGGACTAACATTGTTCAAAATGTTTATTTCATATCATGTATTTTATGGAAAGTTCGTCTTTACTTATAGAATATAAATCTTTTTGGTTTAAAATTAAACCTTACTTGATTATGAATTTATATCTTTTTTTTGTAAACCCAGGTAAATGTTGATAAACTATTTTCAGTTTTTAAATAATAGGGGTGAATAAAGATAAATTTGATAAAATTAGTCATTTTCAGAAAAATCGACCGAGAATTTTAAAATTAAAATTCCAGGGTTTTTAAAAATCGGCTTTGGATAGCAATTATGAACGAAATTTTTAATTTTTTGCAAAAAAACTTACTCTTAAGATATGGAGATGCAAAAAATCGGTTGAAATATATATTTTGCTATTTTATTGAATAATAGCTAATAATTTCAAGAAAAATCAATACTGAAATATTGAAAAGAATAATTACTACATTAAAATTTTAAATAAATTTTGACTAGAACTTTATAAAAAAATGGTTTAGAAATTATTGTATCAAAAACTAATATTAAAAAAAATATTTTCACCACAATTATATGAATTTATTATGCAATAAGCCCATTTACAATAAAAATGTTGGTTATCTAGTTTTTACCACCACCATTCAAATAAAGATAGAAAATTGATGACTTACAAAAAATCTGAGTAATTTTAAGACATATTTATATGTTCTGAAAAGCTTCGAACTTGAAAAGATTTCAGAAGATTTCCAAAAGTTGTCAACAATTGTTACGAGAATTTAGAAATTAATTTAAAAATTAAAAAAGTTTCGAATTTAAAAAAATAAAATATAGATATTTGAAGATTTTGAAAAAAAGTTAAAGCTTTTTAAGGATTCGGAAGGTTTAAAAATAATAAAGATTTTTGTTTCAGATTTCTGGGAACATTAAAAAGTATTTTTTATTTCAAAAACATAATTTTTAAGAGAATATTTTAGAAGATTTCAAAACAAAAACAAATTTTTATGACAAAAACTATCGAATAATTAAGAAAATTCTTACGACTTAGAATAAAAATAATTTAACTTAAAATTTAAAGTATTCAGTTATCAAAAAAATTAATCGTTCATTTTAACATTTTTCTAACTGAAAATTGCTAAAAATGATACAATTTTGAGAATTTAAAAATGTATTGATTCATTATTCAATTTCAAGCAATGAAAATAATATCGTGAATTTACATTATTTGAAAATGATACCTAATATTATTTGAATTTCATTCAAAATTGTTTAATTTAAAACTGTTAAATGCTTTTATTTTATTTGTGCAAATTATTATTGAGCCTTTGTATGAAACATTTTGAAGTAGAAACTTTTTAGAGCCTCCTTTTTAACATTTAAAAACTCAAACTGATTTTGCTTTGCGTGTTTTTATTTGCAGTTTAGTTTTTATTAATGTAAATGAAATAAAAACTTTAGCCTTAAGTATTCGATTTTTTAAATTGAAATGAACGTGAAAAATGTTTGCGTACCGGGAATAACCGGAAAATGACCGGGAATTTTCTCCCTTTTTCAATTCGAATACTTATAAATGTTATAAATAAGGAAACAGAATTTCACTTATTAAAAGAATATAAAAATTAAAAAAAAATTCAAGTTTCAAAGTTTGATATTGAAAACTGCTGCTCCCTGTCGGAAAATAAAGGCAACTTCTCGTTACCATTAGAGTTGGAAATGATTTTATCTACTACAAGTCATGAAAGAAGTATCTCCAATTCTGATTTTATTTATTATTCACTGTTGCTAACTAATAAAATCAAAGTTCAGAGAAAAAGCGTTTCATCAAATCTTTTTTTTATCGCTACGAAATATGTTTGATTTTCCTCAATTGCTCATATTGCAATCAAAAGCATCGACAACATTATGATAAAAGTGAATTAAATACTTTTTAAACAAATCATAAAACTAACTTTGACTTAATAATTGATGTTGGTTTTTTTTCTTAACGAGGTCTTAAATCAATATTTTTAAAAATATTGACTTGTTATTTTTAAGTTCTGAAAAAAGTCTTCTCTGGATTGTCCCTCTTCTCTGAATCCCAGCGGAACCAGAGAAGAATTTTTCCACAACATAAGAAAAATCAATATAACAAAAATATTGATTTAGATCATGCAGAGAAAAATAAATTTAATTATAATTAAATTATTTTAGTTTAGGAAAATTATATAAGGGAATTAAAAGCATTTTCTGCCATTTTGTCACTAATCATGGGCTAATTTATAGCGGCCTCAAATTCTCGTCCTCATTGTTTTGTCTTTTTCACAAAGCACTTTCGTGTTTCGAGTTGAAAGCGATGCTGAAAGAACGCAAAGGTCAAAGGAGTAACAACCAACAGTAATTTATGACTTTTGTGGGAATTTTATATGAAGAAATAAATGTCCTTCATTCATTATGTTAGAAATTTGAAAATGAAATTAGTTCTTTATCGAATAGTTGCACTAAACAAAGCGGACAATTTTCTTAGTTTCCTTTCTTTGACTTCTCTCTCGCTCAACCCTTCTCTAACGTCCTTTTTGCCTGCTTCCCCCTCACCTCTTTTCCACAGATGACACACACCTTACCCTACTTCTCTTACCAAGCATTGACTACTCCTCCTCTACTCACCCTCATTTTAAATAATTTTTTCTATTTTCTCTCACTTGCACTCACTTCCTTTACTATTACTTTCCCTGCTTCTCCACCCACAGTTCTCCTCATTTCTCCTCAGTACCCTGAATCCCACTCACTATCCTTCACTTCCCCAAACCTCCTACATTTAATTCCACTCGTTTCATTTCCTCTTATTATCATGGTTTCCCTATCTCTATTTCCCCTTATTTCACATACCCCTCCTTCATTTCCCTTAATTTCTCGAACTTCTCTTGCCCCAATTTTCGTTTAGTTCTCTACTTCCTCTCTCCTCATTTCTCTACTCTCCATTTATTCCTGCTAATTTCCTCATATCTACCCTACTTTCCCTCCTCTCATTTCCCATCATTTACCTTTTATTTCCCCTAATTTCTCCTACTTCGCTTGCCCTAGTTTCCACTGATTGTCTCTAATTTTTCTCCCCTCATTTCCTATACTCTGCATTTATTCCCTCTAAATTTCCACGACTTGCCCATCTTTGCCTATACTAATTTTCTTATATCTACCCCACTTTTCTTCAGAAATTGTTCGTTACTTTCCCTAGTTCTTCTCTTCCCTTCTTGTCCTCTATCTAGTTTCCCTTACTTCTCCTTCTTCTCACCCCTACTTTCGCTCGGTCCGTTTGCTCTTATTCCCATACTGTTTCCCCCTTTACATTCTCTCTTCTCATTTCACTGCACTTCCTCTGCCTTCCTCTAAATATCCCTTAACTTTCTTTACTTGCTTGACCCTTATTCCCTCTAATCCCGCCCAATCATTTCTTCTATTTCACCTATTTCCACTACTCTCTTTCCTTTCCTTTCCTTAATTTAACCCGCAGTGAGTGGAGGCGAAGTAGGAAAAGTACGGGAAAATGAGAGAAGGGAAATTAGTGTAAGTAAGGGTAATTGAGAGAACGGGAAGCAGGTAAAATGAGGAAAAATGAGAATGAGCAGGGGGAGAGTGGGGATGGGAACCGAGAGGAAATTATAGAGAATGGGGGGGAAATTATAGAGAATGAGGGGAAATTATCACTTTTTACCAATTTTTGAAAAATGATTGCATTTTAATTAATGACAGCTTATTTTGTCCGAAAAAAACATTCTCTATAACTCTACTGTTTTCAATTTTGAAATTAAATATTTTTATGGCTGAAAACGTTAGAACAATTTTTTTAAGAAAGACTTTTTAAACAAAAAATTATATTTTAAGATCATTTAGTTATTTTTAAAATTGGAATCGGTAGAGTTGTGGAGAATGTTTTCCCGTAAAGAGCTGCCATTTATTAAAATGCATTTTTTTTAAAATTGTTAAGAAGCGACGGTCAGAAAAAATTCAATTGCAAATAACGTGGTTAAAACTAATGTTTTTTTTGTGAATTTCAATATTTTTCTAAAGAAATAACGTTTCTTGTTTGAAATTATATCAGTCATAATTGTTTGATTCTTAAAATCATAGAAAAACTATTTTTTTCAAATAACTGACTTGTGGCACGACAACTCTATTAACAGTTATACAAAAATTGAAAGCTAGCAGCAAATTTTATTTTTAAATTTCAAATATCATATGGTAAATCGATCAATTTTAATTAATTCAAAAGAAAATCGCATTTTCAAAAACAATTAGTGCAAGGTTTTGGAGACATTTGTTTAAAATTTGGTCGTTTTTGGTTCATGACGTTAAATTTGGTTGTTTTACAAATGATTGAATTTTGATAGTTTAAAATGTTGTGCCATTCATTCCGATTTTTTTCGAGCTTAAAAGTTTTGCTTTTTTAATTCTTGAATTTTTAAACAATTTTTGGGGTGGTCACTGACCAGGAAACTCAGAAATAGCCTGGGATTTCGAGCATCGGGAAATAGCTGGAACCTTTTTAGAAAACCGGAAATTTGTTACGTTTATGTATAGATTTGCACCAAAAAATATTGCCTCGCTCTTCGAAAAAATGTGTTCTGAATTGAGATATTCTTATCAACAATCTTCATTAAAAAACCGAAGATCAATTTATATTTATCTAAAATCTTGAAGTTAATGTTTTGTTAAAAAATTAATATTCCTTTTATAATTAACGCATATATATTTAAGAGTTTAAAGCTTATATTTTTTAGTTACTTATATATAAACCTCTTAGGTGGAAAACCATGGTTTCGAGGGACTTTTGATAATGAAAATGAGAAAAATCGGGTTTCGAGAAAAATTTATTTAAATTTGGAGTGCCAAAAATTTGCTCGTAATATGTTTTTTCTTCAAATATAAAATTTACTAAGTTCCCACATAGAGCACAGATTAAATTTGATTTACGATCTTAAATTCCTAATCTATTATATGTAATTTTTCATAAAAAAAAAGACTCAAATAGTTTATTCGTAATGATTTACAACCTGAAATGATTTAATATTAAAGGATTCAAATTTATAGTACAATAAAGTTGATATAAAGCTTATAAGTCGTTACATGACATTTCCTTAAGATAATTCCTATAAAGTATGGTAAAAAACTAGAAATTTCCTACATACTTGAATATTCTATCGCGAGGATTTCGATGAACCATATATTTTACTTACAGCATTAAATTTTACTCCGATAGATTTTTTGCGCCAATGCTGCGAGACGCTTTGAGATATTGTCACAAGGGACGACTATCTCCTGCATGTCTGTCCTTCATGCTCAAGTTATCTCCAGAACATACTCAGTGGCTTTCGCTTCGTATTGGTGAATTTTCATTCAATAGCACGAGTTCCCTGTTACTGCCTTATCGAACTCCTTGTGGTAACCATTCAATTCTATGGCGATATATACTCACATCAATTTAAGTAAAGTACGAAAGTGTATGTGTGTGTCTTAGGGTGGTCCAGTTTTTTTTCTTTGAACTTTG
>NC_046662.1:20043703-20050431 GCF_010883055.1 Belonocnema kinseyi | reverse complement strand
CAAAAAGGCTTCATAGCTTATTAAAACATTAATCAGGTCCTTAAAATCTCACCTCCCATACTTCCCTTCCCCTCACATCACACTTTGATCCCCTTCCCCCAAATTCATCCTCCTCTTGCCCAGCTTCCCCAGCTAACACTCCCTTTCCAATTATTTCATCACACTTTCTCTACTTTCCAGCCTCTTATTTCCAATTACTTCCACTAATTCTACTCTTTTAATTTCTCTTCACTTTCCTTTCTTTCACTTGCCCCATTACCCCTTATTTTCCTACATTTCCTCTACTTTGCCTAACATTATTTCCCTCCCCACTTTCCCTGATCTATTACCATTACTATTTCTCGCATCAATTCCCTTAATTTTCTACCTTGGAAAAAGTACAACGAACGGACGGGTGACTGGACAGGCTTTACCCCTCCGTCAATAGAAGTGCTACTGCACAGGGCTACGAAACCCTGAAAATTAGTCAAAGTAGGTGTCGTGCGCCTACAAAAAATGGTTTCGTAGCCTATTAAGACGTTAATTAGGTCTTTGAAATTTCCCACCCCCATAATTTCCACCGCGAAATATCCATCCTTTCTTTTACTTCCTCTTACCTTCTATAATTCTTTTTCTTTCACTTTCCCTATCTCCCTTTACTTACACTCGAACTATAACTCTTATCTCACTTTTCCCACTTCCCCTCATTTCTCCTATTTTGCCTGTCTCGCTATATTTTGTCATTCCCTAATTTCTCCTCATTTCACCTCTCATAATCGCCATTCACTTTCCCTACTTCCTCTCCCCTCACATTCTCTCACTTCCCCTCCCCCAATTGATATATATATATATATATATAACAAATTAAGCGAAATTTAAATTTCGTAATTTAAAAATAATGTTTTTTACCACAGTGAGGGATGGAATTTTAGAGATTTTTAAGTCAGTAAAAGGCGTTTTGAAAAAAATGGCATTTAGATGGTTATGTCGTGATACCCTTCAACTCCACAAAATACCGTTTTTTAAAATTAATTTATTTTCAGCAAGCGAGCTAACGACTAAAAGTGTTTCGATAATTTAGCATAATATATAAACACAGGTAGTGGAACTTTTTCTGCGAGGGTAAAAACTTGTGGTAAACTGTGACAAGTTCATTGTTTGCATGTTCGGGCGTGTGCACTCTAGAGAATTATATTATGGCGGAAAAATGAGTAGACACCTGAGGTAGTAAAACGAGGATGGAAAACTTTTTATTTGGTTAGTTTAAGATACTATGGACAGTAAAAGATACTTAATTTTATGTACTTTCAAGAATGATAATATTAATTAAAAAGCTTTGTTTGCCGAACATTTTTTCTTATTGTTTCTATAATTACGAAAAGGACAAGGATGAAATTAAAAAAAGCTTATTTTCTTAGAAAAATTCCCTACAAGTTTACCTCATAAAATTAAAAAAAAATTGTTTAAAATGTAAAAATACTTTTAGAAACTTAAAGCAATAACTATATTTGATAACTAATTTATTTATGTTTTTAAATAAATGCAGTGAATTTTGAGATAAAAATTTTACCGGCTAAATTAGCTATCGCTCATTAAAATTCCACCAGTTAAAATTGTTTGATAAAAAGTGATGAAAAAGTTCGTTTAAAAAAATGAAATGTTTGTCTTTGATTTAATTCTTGTATAAAAAGTAATTTTTTGAAGCGTTTCTATGAATAACAGGGAGGTCGTTGGACCGTAAAAAGCGGGAGCAGAAGCAGTTACAGTATTCAAAATTAAAAAATAATTGATTTTAAGAAATTTTTCTGAATATTTTCAAAATTGAATAATTGAAAAATTTCAGCGTTAAGAGTTAAGTAGGTAAATCAGTTAAATTTTCAACTAAAGAAAAGAATTTTCACCTAAAATAATGAGCCTGCAATGCAAAAATTAAATTTCTACTGAAATAAATGGATATTCAAACTAAAAAGATGAATTTTCTACCAAATGCATCGATTTCCAAACTATTATTAGAATTCTTAACTAAAAGATCAAGTTTTAATGAGAAACGAAACATTTAATGAAATAAATATTCAACAAAAAAAAAATGTTTTTAACAGAATAATCAAATTTTCATCCAAAGAGAAGATTTTTCGGATAAAGTGATGAATATTCAACAAATGAATGAACTTTTAATAAATTAGTTCAAATTTTTACAACGCCGTAAAATTTCAAGCAACAAAAGATTTTATTTTTAGATCAAAAACAATTGAATTCTACCAAAAAAACCAATCTTCAACAAAAGAGTTGAACTTATAACCTAAACAATACATTTACAACCAATGAGGTGATTTTTTTAACTAAATTTATTGATACTTAATTAGAAAAATAAATATTGAACAAAATACTTCCATTTTTAACCAAGTAGTCGAGTTCTTAACAAAAAAATTCTACAAAAAAAAAATGAATTTTCGAACCAAAAAGATGAATTTTCGACCAAATACATGAATCTCTAAACAAATAGCATAATTTTCAACTAAAATCTATCAGTTTTAAACCATAAATAAAGTAATTAAAATTTCAGTTCATAACATTAGTTTTTAAATAAAAAATGCATTTTTAACCAAAAAGATCAATTTATCTATAAAAATTTATTTGTAATTAAAACAAAACGAATTTCCAACACAATAGTTAACTTTTCAACCAGTTAGATAAATTTGTAACTAAAATGATGAAACTTCATGCAGAAAACTGCATTTTAAATGAGGTGGTTCAACTTTCAACCACTTACTTAAATCCTCAATCAAAATAGATCATTTTCAACTAAACAGGTCGATTTTCAACTAAAAGAGATTAAATTTCAATACGATAAAAGATTAATTTCCAGGGATGCTAAAATATTACTAAAATAAAACTGCTGACAATATAAAATAAGCGACACTGTAAAATTGTGGACTATAGGAACACGAATTATCAAATTCTCGAATATCAACAATGAAGAAATGGTTAAATAATAACATAAAAAATAATAAGGTAGTAAAATGAAAAGTAATAACTAAAATACTTTTATTTGGTGAATAATTTTATATTATTAATTATTATTAAAATAAGTATTTAATTGGCTGCATTCAGGAATTTTATCATTAAAGAGTTTCCCTACATTGAAAATTGTATAGTGACGGATATTTTATAAAGTCGAGAGTTTGAAGTGATTCTAACATAAAATTGGTTAAAATAATATCATTTTCAACATTTTTAAATTTATCATTTAATTTTTTTAAATTGAGTATTGAAAATGATAGTATGGTCAAATGAAATTCTTTACTCTAACAGTGTTCAAAGTTTCCATCTGATACGTATAAATTATTGAGCTTCTGAATAAAAAATTTCTGAATGAAAATTTTTTCATGCTTTAATTATCAAAGTTTAAAATTTGAGAATTTAATTTCGAGTGCTTTAATTTGTAATTATGGTTTTTATTACTTCAAGTGAAATAATGTTCAGCTTTAAAAGCTTATCAGCGTTTTTCTGGATTAAAACGATCAACCTGATTAACTTAAATTGCAAAATATGAAAAAATAAAAAATATAAGCAACAAGCGTTTTCAAAATAACCAATAAAAATATTAAAAATAAAAAAATGATATAACTTGATATGGGTTTTCTAAATGATAATTTATGTAGTGAAAAAAGTTGCTTATGGGCAACACTTGCATAAATAATGAAAATATATTGATATACATATACGTAAGGTGCGTACTTTCTTACAGGAGGAACACATGCTGGATATTGTGGAAGAAATAATGTATGAGTGAAATTCCGTTCCAAGAATGTGATGCATGGTCAGTATTGTCGGTATTATTTGGATTTAAATTGCTTTGAATAATATTTTATTGCAGACCGCCAGGTTTCCAGCCCTGGCGCTGACCAGACGGTCTGGCCTGGGCCTGGCCAAAAGAATAACGTTTTTTTTGTCTAGTCCCAGGCCAGACCGTCTGGTCAGCCGCTAGACAGGGACTGGTCAGCCGCTAGTTATGAGCTGGTCAGCCGCTAGTTATAGGTTGATCAGCCGCGAGTTATTGGCTCGTCAGCCGCTAGCGAATGGCTGGTCGATTAATGTTTTATCGGTGAGAATCATATCGTCCATGTTTAGAAGATACGCTCAAAAAGCAAAACATGATTTCCTAGAAAAATATATAACATACATGTTTGATATAATCAGTAAAAATTCAAATTTTGTGTCAAAAATATACTTCCATCAATAAAATCAATAAATTCAATTATAGTTTCTAAAACTTTTTGCCTCCGCTTTTACAGCTAACTTTTGGCTGGATTAATATATTATTTGGAAAATAATAAGAAATTTTGACAGTTTATGACACTTGATAGACAAAAACTAGCACTCCTTCCGAGAGGTCGGAGCCAAGCACGGTCAGAATACTTCAAGGCAAGATGTCTGCACGCCGAGGGCCAAGCATTGAATTTTAATTACCTGGGAAAACTTGATTGTTTTAATGACTTGGATACAAACATTTCACTATAAGCTTTTTTAGTTTAAAAAATTTCATTATAGGCTCTGTCACTTTTTGAAATGTAAGAAAAAATGTACTGTATCGAACTTAGATTTTTTTCTTGGCTCGCTGATCAGCGCCAGGACTGGACCAGACCAGACTGTCAAGAAAGAAAGTCGTGTTTTCATAGTTTGAATTTCTTATTTAACACTACTTTAGACACTCTGTAACTTTTTCAAAATGCATCCAAAAAAATTTGGTAATGGAACTAAAGATTTTTTTCTATTGGCTCGCTCATCAGCGCCAGACCTGGACTAGGCCAGACTGTTAAGGTGATAGAAAAAAGGCTTTTTTCTATACTTTGAATTTCTAATTTTCCATCATTTTAGACACACTGTAACATTTGTGAAGTATGTCTAAAAAATTTGCTAATGGAACTTATGATTTTTTTCGTTCTTGGCTAGCTGACCAGTGCCAAACCTGGGTCAGAACAGAACTTACAGACTAGACAGTCCAGATAAAGTCAAACCTGAGTCAGACTTGAGCCAGATCAGTTCTTCCAGACTACACAGTCTAGATAAATCCAGACCTGGGTCAGACCTGTAACCAGACTGCCCGGACATTTTTTCACACGGGAAGCAAGAACAATACCGAATACTGCCTAGTTTCACAAACTTGAATGCTGTCATACGATAATTGTCAACTCATAACTCCACAATTTGAAATTGTTAAATTTCTAGTCTCTTGTAAAGCAGTTTCTCTCTAATATTTTTAATTTCCATTAATTATTTAAAGATTGTTTCTTATTAATTAAGTACAGCAGAAATTTAGTATTAGACTTTTTTAAACTTGTTTCATCGTAGATTTGTAAACATTTATTCACAATCGAATGATTGATGATGGGGAAAATTTCTATTTCTTCCCAACCAGTGATTCCGAAAACGTTAAGATTTGATGAAATCGGTGAAACCTTTTCATTGAGATAAGAATGTAAAAAGTAAGTCTTTTTGCGATTTTCAACTTCAATGACACGATGTTCAGAACCAAAACAAGTTCTATAAAAAAATGGTTATAGGTAAATTTATATAGGTTTTTTGAATAGATAAAATTCCTCTTTCAAACATTTTTGCGTAACTTCTTGTTTTAGGTTTACTCTTACAATTTTCGATTCTTTCACAGTATTTTCCATTATCAAATAAAAATTATAAGCCTTAATGAAAAATGGTTCAACGCAAATTTGGAGCTATTTTGGAAAGCTATAGTTCCTCTCATGATCCCTTTTTACGCATCTCACGTCGTATTAATTAAAGTTGAAATTTTTTATTCTCGAACAGAATTTTAATGGATTTACCCAGAAAGGTTGGTTGAATAAGGCTGATCAACATACTCATTTTTTCCTTAAGGACCCAAAAACATCTTCAAAAGCCCAATTCGATCTGCCCATATTTTCGAGAGTTATCGTACTATTAGACGGATGACCGGACAGATAAACGCCATTGAGAAAAAACTTTTTTTTCGGCTTCAGTAGGTCCTTAAAACGTGAAGATCCGTAAAAGAACTAAGGTAAAAATTGTTCACCGAATTGAATACTTTTTTTATTACAAATAATAAAAATACACATAATTTATGTTTTTGAAGTCTTACGTTAAATTATGCTAGTAGAGATATTCTGACTGTCTGAAGAGAACATATTACGTGAGAAGTTTTACTACCCTGAATTTAAATATACATAAAGATCATAAAATTAGGACATTTATTTAAACAAATGTAATTGTCCTATCAGAAAGGAAAAACATCTGGATTTGTTTCAGCCGTATCTCTAGAAGCTTTTCATGTGATGCAAAAAATTTTTTTAAACAATTACATTGTTATAAAAAATTCGGATTTCAATATAAACAAATTTATGAGCCCTAAAATATTTGCAAGCGCATTACTAGATACTTCAATCAAATACGCCCACAGGACATTTTTTAATTACCATCGAAAAATAATTATTTAAACAAAGACAGTGTTTATACATTTTCTTTATTTTCTCGTTTAATTGATATACAATAATTACAAGTAAGACTGAATAAGACTAAACTAAATAAATATAATACTAGTTTTAACTGACTCTCTCTCAATGAATACCAAAAAAACCTTAGCATATGAATTTTAATATATCAATATATCGCGGGATGCGACTCTCTCATATCTTTATGAACTTTTTTAACTATTCAAAAAAACTATTATTTAAATAATTATATTGTTTATAATATTT
>NC_046662.1:20036098-20043603 GCF_010883055.1 Belonocnema kinseyi | reverse complement strand
GCCTTGGAGGAGATTATGTTGAGAAATAAAAAAAAAAAATTCTTAAAAACGTTGTTTTTCTTGGTCAGGCCGGAAACTTATCAATCCACCCTCGTATATCTCCAATGTGCGACGCTAGCCACAACCTAGTATTCCTTCAGAGTTCGGACGCAGACATGTGGTTTGAGAATATACTCAATTAGTGATTTTCATTTCATCCTTGCATATATTTTATTGAGATCATTAAATCATTTGCAAACTTATTTAAAATTGAAAATATATCTAGAACGAGAAAATAGTGCGAATAATTATATATGAGAACGTGTAATTGATAATTAAGAAATGATATGATATAAGTTAAGGAAGATGATAATGTGACTGCTAATTTAAGAAATACGTCGCATTTTTATGCAGTCAAAAAGTATGAAAATTTGGTTGTCGAAAATGGAGAGAGAAGCTTGTAAAATATAAAAAAACAGTATTAAATTTAACTTATTTTTGGAATTCATACATAATATATATGGTAAAATGATTTAAATTCACTTCATCTTGGACTAAGTGAAAATGAACTTCGGGCTTAATTTGGGAATTAATTTTTTCCTTCAAGATTTATCAGTAAGTTTTGAAACGTACTCAAAAATGTATTTTATTTTCAAAATTCATTATAGGTTCTAGAATGAAAAAACAATTTTGAAATTGAGTTCAATAATTGTTTTTCTGTTTTCAAAGCTCGTTAGTAAATTTCTCAGCCTAATTCTAGTTTGTATAAAATATACATGTATAATACAATGTATTATATGTATAATACAATAATAATTTTGATTTAAAATATCAATGGGGAAGTCAACTTAACATATGCGACGTAATCCGAGAAAAGGGACCTACTAGGCAAAATTCAAATTTTACTGGACGAGCGATTGAAAAAATCTCCGACGCTAGGCACGCGTGAAAATACTCTATTTCAAGCATTCATATCTTGTGAAGAAATTCAGATGAAAAATTTCCTTTTACACCCCTAGAAAGACCAGTTAATCAAGTTATAGAATCCACTATAATCCGAAAATCGATTTTTTGCCTAGTAGATCCCTTTTCTCAGATCGCGTCACATATTGATTAATCGACTTTAAAGTCATAACTTAATTATCAGTATCGAATATTAAGGTTCGTGCGAGGGCTTACATGCTGTACTATAAACCTCTTCACGGTCATCCAGCTAGAACCTACTAAAGTTTTTTAAATTTTTTCTGGGGTCAATAAGATAACCCTGCCGCATTCCATGTTTATTTTCAAACGTCTTAAAGCGCGATTAACATATTTATATATACCAGCAAAAACACTATAACTCTCCAATTTTGCAAAGACATCGCCTTTAGACGTTGCTACTACAAGTTGTTCTTGTGTTGGCATACACGCTCATCCGTATTATTTTCTGTTTTCATTTTAATTGGTGAATCTGCAGGAAAAGTGTATCTTTAAAGTTCGAATATCGGACGCATTTTCGTAAGGGGAATAAACCAAATAAATTGAAGTAGTTCAAATCCACATTCAGGATCATCAGAAGAAGGACGGATTATTGGAGGAGCCATTAACCTTAAAGGAGAAGACTTGGACTTGGCATAAGAGGAGACTCGACAGGAGAAAGAGACCTTTCAGATGAATGATATCTTTCAGAAGGAGAAATTCTACCACCGGGAAAACCAGCAATAGGTACAAAAATATGAAAATGTAGGCTTCATGCATCAAAATGACCCTATTACCATGCCTAGCGGGGAAAATATTAAACCCGTCAACCTCAATTTTTGCATGGAGATGTATCTGATGCATCGAATGCGAGGATAAATAGTAAGCCTAAAAAATACTTAAAAGGACGTTTCTATGCAAAAATGTTAAAATACAGACCGTTTGAGCCAGAAAAGACACAAAGAAGAGATAGAATATGTTGATAATCATATGTAACTTGGAAATTTTTTCTACTTCCGATGAAAAGACAAATGGAGAGATATACAAGCATATAGACGAGAATAGAAAGTTGATTGGTGATGTAGGACTTATTACTAAAAGTAAAAATGTGACAAAAAAACTAAAATTGCAATGTATAATTCTATGTACTTGCAACCACTGAGCTGTTTAGTGGCAAAATTTTTAGATACAAAGGAAATAAAAAGAGTACAGTGGACATTTTTGCATGCAATTCCTGCAAAATATGTGTGGTAAAAGGCTAATGGACTGTGTATAAGAGTGAAAGAAATTTTCTGAAATGGTTTGTTCATGTTGCGAGAATGGATGGAGAACGATGTTGAAACCAGTAAGTTTAGGTAATGCAGCATACCTAAAGGTACACCGAGAAAAAAGTGATCGAAATATGTGAACGAGACACTACAGCGACAAAACATAAAGAGCTTGCATAAAAAGACGTATGGATATATAGGAAGCTAAATTTGTAGATAAATAATCTTTTCAGTTAAGGATTCAACTATTCTGTTAAAAAAATTTTATTTGTTGAACTCAACTGTTTGATCGCTCTTTTTTATTTTGCTGAAAATTAATTTTCTTAACTGAAAATTTAAATATTCCACGTTTGGTTGAAAAACTACTTTTTTCTGTTGAAAATTAAACTATTTGGTTGAAAATTCATTTCTCTTGATTGGAAATTAACTTTTTCGTTAAAACCATTTTTTCGGGTATTAAAGTCTACTGTTTTCTATAAAATTTCACTTTTTACCTTAAGCGCGTAATTCTTTTGTTGAAGACTCGTATTTTCTGGTAAAAAATTAATCTTCTTGTTAGTAAAGTAGTTTATGGATAGCCCTTTAACAGGAAACTGTGCATGCATCATTCCTGTCAACAGCGTGGGCGTGTGCAGATGGTGATTCGCCATTTTGCAACAGCTGTTAGCAACGCTGCAAAACGCATTGCGCCTTTCAAATTTCATTTCTGCCGTGAGCAAGTGGCCCAATCCTCCAAGTCAAAGGTTCCGGTCTGAGGCATCCGAAATAGCCAATATGCTAAGGTGAAGAAAATTTTTCGTTAATTAAGGTAGTTGTCGTGCCAAAAGTCAGATATCTGAAAAAAATAGTTTTTCTTTGATTTTAAGAACTCCACTGTTTCCAAACAGCTGAAATCATTCGAACTATTTTTCGTTCTAAGAAAGCATTTTTTAAAAAATTAATTTTATATTATGACTATTTAGTTATTTTTAAAATTGGAAACAGTGCAGTTGTACACGGAGAAAAATGGATGGTCAGCCTGAAAATTTAGTGTGTCAGACTGACTAAATTTTAGTTTTGACTATGGAATAGCCCCCTAGATAGTTGAGCATACCATTCATCGAGTGTCGAAATTTGATGGTTCACTATCCGAGAATATCACGCTTACGATTCTTGAATGTCAAAATTTGAAGGCTAGGCTCACTATCTCAGAGTGTAAATTTTGCGATCCCGGGAGTGTAAACTTGAAAATCCAAGAATATTCGCGTAGAATATAGAAAATGGTTGAATCTATTATGTTCATATACCCAAAATGATTATTTCTGCCATTCAAAACAACTATCGCTGATAATCAAAACGACTATTTTTGATGATTGAACCCACTATCTCGGGTAGTCAATGTGTTATTAAAACCCCATGCTACTTTTAATAAAATGGAATGTGTAACACAAAATTAAACGAAACGACAAAAATTTCATACAGTTGTATAACACTAAATATTACATATTAGGAAATAAAAATTGTATTAGCAATAGCATTAAATCATTCCTACGAAATAACAAACTTTTACAAAATCATTTTTGTTATTTTTCAACCACTTATACAAAAAAAAGACCCGAAAAATGGATCTGGGGTAAAACTTGAGGTTTTGGCTCGAATTAAGTGGACTTTTTAATCGGAAAAGCTGAATTTTCAACAAGATAGTTAAATTCCCAACCAAAAAGTTGAAGTTTCAACAAACAAGATTAATTTTCTCAAAAAAGACCTTTTCACAAAATATATAAATTTTTTATCAAATAAATCAATTTTCACCTAAAATTTGAACTTTCTACAAACAAGATTAACTTCCTGCCCAAAAAGACGACTTTTCAACAAAATGCATGAATTTTCTGCCAAGTAGTTAAATGTTTAACTTATACAATGTACAGGATGAAGTTTTCATCAAGAATGGAATAGTGAAATTTTCAGATAAAAACTCTGATAAAGAAAACTTTGAAAGAAATGAATTTTTAACAAATAATTAAAAATTAAAAAAAATGAATGTTCGATCGAAAAGATTAATTTTCTATAAAAAAAGACAAAGTTCCAACTTATCTAATAAACAGGATAAACTTTTTATGAAGGTTTCAGACAAAAAAATCATTTTTAACAATACCTAAATTAATTTTCTACAAAGTTAATAGATTTTAAACAAAAAAAAATGCATTTTGAACAAGAGGATTAATATTATACCAAAAAAGTCCTATTTTTAACAAAATATTGCAAGAAAAAGTCTGAAGTAAAAATTGCAAAACAACTTTTAATTAACAATTTTCCAGAACTATTACTTGAGACCTGGAGAAAAAGCGGGGAATGACAGTGAATTCATTTGTATACTTTAGCATTTTTTGCTGAACGTAATTTATAAATTTAAATAACTTAATTTTCACTATTTTTTAAATGTTAAGTTCCCTTGTTAACTTTTTGAATTATTAAATTATTCGGCTTACAATGCATAATTCTAAAATCCTGAATTAAAAAAATTTTCTAATGTAGTTCTTTTGAATTATATGTTCAAAATTTTAAAACGATAAAGACGAACTTTCAATCAAGAAGATTGATTTTCTTTTTAAAAAATACCATTTTTCAACTAAATTAATCAATTTTCAGACAAATAGTGGATTTTCCAACTAAAAGGATAAATTTTCCATCAAAAATTTAAAGCTCGATTTTCAGTAAAAAAAAATTTACAAAAACAAGAATGTTTAAGAAAATCGCCCAATTTTCAACGAACAAGATAAATTTTCAAATAAAATGATAAATTTTTCGAGCAGAAAGATGAATTTTCAACAAATACAGATTTTTAGTCTATAATGAAAAGATATTTATCCAGATTATTGAACTTAAAGGCAAGAAACGAAATTTCTGTGGAACCGTTGTATTTTCAATCCGAAATTTTGAATTTCTTAAAAACTTATTTTTTAACCAAAAATGTGGATTCTCAACGAATAATGTAATAAAAGATATCTCAGCCAAAAAATGTGTTAATTTTAAGTCATCAACAATGTAAATAGCCAAAAAATTTGACCTAGAAATAGCTCGATTATCTGTTAGCTGGATTGCCAACTCTTCATGAGCTCTACGTAATTATGTCCTGTTGGTACTTTATCCTGCAAAAAAACGTTAAAGGACAATGAATCATATTACAGATTAATTTATTTTTTAAATAATTCCAATCGATTAATAAAATAATCACACTAATACAAATTAAAACATTGTATTATTATTCTTACCCTAATTTCAAAATTCTTAGTCTCGAGAGATGTCGAGACTTCTACATTAGGTAAATAAAATAAATACCATTCCTAATCACAGAAAATCACGGAAAATGACAGAAACATACAGATATAATTTCGAGAATCTCATACGCTCCACAAAATGCAAACTTACAGTAAGGATAACCGATAAAACTCTGACCTTTCTGAAAGGTCAAACTGACCATTTAAACGTTGACACTCAAGTTTGACTATCTATTTTTCTCCGTGTAGAGAATGTTTCCCCGAAAAATAAGTCATCATTTATTAAATTGCAATCATTTTCCAAAAATTGATAAAAAGCGACGGTCATTAAAAGTAATTTTTCTTATTCAAAATCAACATCAGTAATATTATTTTGATAATCCAAGGCTGACCTTCAATTTGAACTTAAACTTGATCTTCAAGATCATTTCAAGTTCAACTTTGTGTTTTTTAAATTTGAACTCCTATTTTTAACATCAGCAATCAAAAGATTGGGAAATTTTACGTTTGATTGGAGTTCCTATTTAAAAACACAAAGTTGACCTTAAAATACCCTTGAAAGTAAAGTTTAAGGTCAAATTGATGGTCACCATTCGATTTTTCGATGAAACTTGCTCCAAGAATAATCTTGACCTATTTAAATAATATTTTATCTGGACAGTTATTTAGGTATTTCCAGACTTTTTGGACACCCTGTATTATGCTGTGAATAAACCTGTGACTTTAAGTTAAGATGCGTCTCAAAATAGTTCAGAAACAGTTTTTCTACAATAAAAAAATCTACGCATCCCAAATGGAATTAAAACTGTTAAACAAGCAGAAGGAGATATATGCTCATATTAAAAAATATTTATTAGCTATTGGCCTTCAATTTTTTTGTAGAAAAAAAACTTTACAATATTTTTTTTATTTATTAGTTTATTTTATTTCCAAAGTGAAAACCAGATTATAAGACCGCTTAAATAATAAATATTTAATTACTAACTTCGTTAAAATTAAAGTACAAAATTCAAGAAATTCTTTTTTTTTTAATTCAGGATTCTGAATTTAGCTATAAATATAGATTTGAAAATTGGAGAATTTATTTCAAGAAAAATAGTTGTCCTATAAAAAAATAAAGACATATCTGGATTCTTCACAGCCATAACTCTAAGAGCTTTTTTAATCATGCAACACAAATTATTTAAACAATTATATTGTGTGTCATATTTATAATTTTTGTTAAATATGTGAACAACAACTTTTCATGAATGATAACCAGAAATCGTTCCCCGAATATTAAAGAATGCGAATAAATTTTTTTTAATGTGAAAAGTCTAATTAAAACAATTTTTTAAACCCCTCCACTCACACTCCAAAAATCCTTTGAACATGGATTTCAATATTCGGACATATAGCTAGAACAAACATTCCCAAAAAAAATCTAAAGGATGCGTCTCCGTGATATATCTTTTTTAATTATGGCCATATTTTTTTTAACCACGGAAAAAATTATTATTTAAGCAATTATATTGTTTATATTATTTCTAATTTGTTTAAGCAATAAGTTAACAAGAATTTGGAATGAATGACAGCCAGATATCGTTACTCGGATATTATAGAATACAAATACATTTTTCAAAATCTAAAAAGTCCAATTGAAAAAGTTTTTATCCTCTCCACTGTTACTCGAGAAAATGATTTGAAAATGGATTTTAATATTCGGACGAGTAGCTAGAACGAACTAACAGTCCCAGAAAAAATCGAAGGATACCGTTTAATTGCTCTCAGCCATACCTTTAGGAAATTTTTCAATAATGCGACAAGAGATATTATTTAAACATTTATGTTCTTTATAATATTTATAATTTGCTTAAACAATAAGTGAAAAACAATTTATCATGAATGATAAATGATTTTTGGGGGACTGTTAGTTCGTTCCAGCTATATGTCCGAATATTTAAATCCATATTCAAAGGATTTCTCGAGCAAAAGTGGAGGGGATAAAAACAATGTTTAAATTGAAGTTATTACATTTTGAAAAATTTATTTGTATTTCATA
>NC_046662.1:20028810-20035998 GCF_010883055.1 Belonocnema kinseyi | reverse complement strand
CAAGCTATCTAAGGATGGTACTATAGAACGCCACCTCAAGGTAGGCCTAGTGGCGCCATCTCTTGGTCAGGCCGGAAACTTATCAATCCACCCTCGTAGCAATGATTTCGTTCAAAACCACCTACAGGTCGCAAATATTAACCAAATCAAACAAAATTTAGCCAGAAATGTTTGTAATTGAATTACAAAGAGACTCACGAAGCCAAAATTTCAAAAATAATTTGTTTAAACATTTACAAAAAACAAAATATGGCGAAATTAAGTTTTTTAAAACTTAACTGTATAATCCTTTCGTGAATATAAGATTTCGGGTCATGAACTAGATAAACCATATAGGGCTAGTTTCAGGTATTACAATAAGACTCAGAAAAAATATTCTCGAGTAGTACCTAAAGGAGACCATTGGTGGGATACCAGAGTCGTGTTTTGCATGAAGTTATCCTATTCAAAAACAGGATAAGAAAAAAATGATACCGTCAAAAAAAGAGATCTCTAGTTTTTACGGTGTACGCATTGCATTTTACTTTGGTTTATTTTTTAATTTCTCAAGAATCAATCCATACGGGACTAGTAACTATGGCTGAATTATTAATTAATGCTAAAATTATTATTAACTTAGCAACACAGCACTGTCAAGCAAAGCGAAGTGCAAACGTATTTTGTATTTGTTGCTTGGTGGTAAGAAAAATTCGCCCAGTAGTCGGAAGATGAAAATTTGAATAAACAGAGTCGACTTTGAGTCGATTTCCAGGGTTCACCGTTGATTGTAAAAAGTCGACTAAAGTATATTGTTTGTGCCCCAAATCCGGAACGAAATGTTGCACTTAATTGGTAAATACATAAAAAAGTATATGTAATATAGTTTTTGAGGCTACAATATTTCGTGATTGCTCCAATTAGTCTTTTTTTTGGAGAGAACCGTGTGGAAATAACCCCATTTAGCCCTATTACAAGTCGGGCACTAATAGGGGGCTAGTCAGGTTATTAATTTTGATAAAATAACCAGTCGGGGACTAGTTGGGCTCTTTGTTGTCAAAATTTCAGTCAGGGCCTGGTCGGTGGTTGGTCAAGGACAGGTCGGGTCTTTTTGTTCACTAATTTCCGTGCGGGTAATCTTCAGGTTCTGGTTGAGAGCTGGTGGGCTTCTGGTCGAGTTATTCTTATGATTGAGTTTTCGGCGAGGTCTTATCAAATGAGGTAATATCTAAAAAAGCGTAATGATTTTTTTGATTCTAAAACACTAAGAATATATTAAACAATAATTTTGCACAGTTTTTTGGAGAAAAGATTCATTAATGTTAAAGTCATCTCAAACATTTTAAATAAATAACTATTAAATTAATAATTTTGTACGAAAATCAACTTTTCATCAAAACAACTATCAAAATATAAAAAAGACGTAATCTTATTTTTTTGTAGTATTTTTTAGAAACTTGCGAATTTCTAGGAACATGTATAAATACCTTTGTATGGAATTTTAAGAAAATCCATATTGGAAAAGATACATATATATATATATATATAGGTGAAAAGTCCGCCGGAAGTCATAAGACTCTAGATTTGTATAGATGCTTATTTTTTAATTGATCTGAATGGTTTGCTACACACTGTTAGAAAAAAATCTGTATGAGGTTTAATATACATGTGTGTGAAGCAAATATGCACTACCGCTACTGAAATTTAACATACATTGGTGTAGTGAATTTAATGTACATGTGTATTAAATTTAATATACAGGTCAGTATAGCAATGTGCGTGAAAACTCAACCTGCTTTCATTTCTTTAAATCTTGTTAAATATTCTCAATTAAAATAATAATCTAGAATTCGTAGACTCAGTTGTTATTTATAATTAAAGTGCAATGTACGGGTTAAATTTGTCCTAATTTTGCTCTAAATGGTCAAAATTTAAGGGGGATACAATTAATTGTAGATTAAGTCTGTTATTTATTTGCTTAATTGAAGTTTTTGACTTGTAATCCAATTTTATTTTTGGTTAAGAGGAAGAATATATCATGTTTTTATTATTTATAATCAAAAATTACAGCTAAGCTTATTTTAAATTTGTAAAAAATGAAATTATATGATTTTTCTTGTAAGTGATTAACATGAATGTATATGAAATATTTCAAAAAAGATTATGGAGATTTCCGTGAATAATAAGTATTTTGACAAATTTTTAGGGAATGTTCCACAAATTTGGGGGAGTTTGGTTAATATTCCACACGGATGTATTATCATATGACCCCTACTAGTACCCTATTAGGCCCCGACTGAGATTAAGCGGGTCACCTGACTAGATCCCGACTAATCTACCGTGACGCAACTGGTCGGGAGCTAGTCAGATGACCCATCTAGCCCATCCGTTTAATTTCTTTTCAAATATATTTTCAGAGGAAAATTATACTACCGTCGGAAATTACCTACACGGTTGGCGCGAGGGATACAAAACACTAATTATGAATTTGACATACGAAACCTTTGCTCAAAACAACTTGAAACATTTTTTTAATCTTCTAGAATGCATATAAAATTGTATGTAAACCCTACTGGAAATATTCCTGATTTTTTAAAGAAGAATTTATCACGTCAGAGGTTTTTTTTTGTAAATCAAGAATTTATCGAATTTTGAACGTCAACTTCAACATGTTTAGTAATTAAATTTCTATGCTTGAATCTACCTTTAATGAAATGTAAATATTTTCGAAAAAGAACCTTCATGGTTATAATCTACGAGAGAACGACTGGATGATATATAATAAAGCCTATAAGAAGCTGCTAAAATATTCCTTTTTTGCACAGTTGACCAAATTCTTTTTTTAAACAATTATAAGTTTTTCCTTATGTTGGCAAAAGTAAGGGTCGGTTATGTTCAGTTCTTCATCGTGGCAAGCATCCTTAATTCTATTGGTGAATATAATAGTATAATATATATGTATGGGGTAGACTATTTTCGGACTTTCGTCTTTTGACGTTCTTTCCATTGATCATAATAATTTATTGAAAAAATAAATATATGAACTTCAAAAATCAAAACAAATAAAAATGTTTTGTTGATAATAATGATAATCGTTTCACACACCGGCACACGCAGGCAAGCGTTATGGGATATATTATTTAAAAAAATTCTTATGATCAACTGAAAGGGCGTGCAAAAAATCGATTGAAACTATGTGAAAAAACATTTTTTTTATCGCCATTCAAAGAGTTAAAAAAACACCAAACAGTTGGTATATTGAAAAAAAGTATATCATATGAACGGATATTTGATTACAATTTTTCCTAATTGTTGCCAATCTGGCTAATTCGGTTGCCTTGTGCAAGGTAATATTAATTACAACCTCATTTTCGATTTAGTACGAAATAATAAATATAGTAAATAAACATTAATTGGCAGTTTGGAAAAATGGGGGTAATTACCTATCAGTTAGGTAAGCATGTACAATGTCGTGCAAAAGTTTTAGGCCATTTCTTTTTTTCATGACTAAATAAATTCTCGTAATTTTAATTATACCAGAGTCAACATTTTTCAATGTTCATGGGCTTATTTTGAAGATTTTTTTCATCGTATCACAACAGCTTATGAGTATGAACCGCAAAATTTTTTTTTTTTAATTTCAAGAACTTGAAGCTGTAACAAAACAGTTGGAAAAATTGCAATATTATTGGTAACAAAAATATTTTCGTAAAATATATGAAACATATAATCATGAATTTTCTATTTAACTTCCTCAAAATATATATTTATTTAACTTTAATTCTGATTTTCCTACAGATAAGATGTTTTCGAATTTTTCCAACTTTTTTATTACAACTTCAAGTTCTTGCAATTCAAAATTTTTTTTTTATAATCTCATACAGAATTTCGAAAACAATCAATCATTTAAAGAGACATTTTTTTAGCTTAGGTATGACGCTTTTTGAAATTGAAAATAATTCACCAAAATAATTTTTTTTTCAATGTATTAAAGGGGGCTGGGCTTTTATCTTTATCCCTTCTAATGCTGATTTGCCTAGGGCTTCTTATTTTACCGAAACTGTAACTGTACTGTACTGTCATAGATTCCTGCTCTTGACTCCCTCATCTACAAATCCTAACTACATTTTTTTCCACATATTCCTGCTTGTTATGCAGAAATGGAAAGTTTTGTTTTGTTAGATCATGTTAGTCTCACGAGCAGCTTCGAAAATAAAGAACACCCCCTGCAGAGCCTCGCTTGCAGAGGAAGCGTCTGCATTCGAAGGGATTCGATCTAGGGCCTATTTAATTAAACCTACAAGTTACAAGTACAAGTATAGGGAATTGTAACTTGCATTACAAGTAATATCGCACAGTTTTATGAAGGTTTTGTCTTGTAAGTAGCACTTGTAATTTGTAGACAAATTTCGGAGGGTCTTTGCCGTTTCCTAAAAGTGGTAAGTCTACATAATTGGAAAATACATTTTAAGGAAGTTTACTGAAATTTCTGACGGTGAAAATTGTATTGTGGATTGAGGAAAGAAGCACTTCTTGAAGTATAGCTATAATTATCGGTTATTCTGAAGTCGATAAAGAATTATATATACGTTAAAAGAAGTGTATATATTTATAGGTTAGGAAAGGCTATAAAGCTTGTTTTTTTGGAAAACACCGATCTTTTTGCCTTTTTTATTTCCTTGGACGCTATCGCACAAAATTTATCTCCTTAAAGCATTAATCGGCGATACAGCAACACGCAGTCACACTTGGAGGTTAACAGCTATGCTAAGTGGGCCTGCGCGCACTTGTGGATGCGCTAGTAACTTGTAGGAAGTATTATTTTTAATTACAAGTGGACAAGTGGACGTGTGATACCGCTGAGTCCAACTCGACGAATGGGGGCACGTCAGGGTGTTCAAGAATTTTCTAACCGTGGTGCTATTCAGCCCTTGACATGGCGATCACATCATGGCTTGGGAGCATGAGAAATCTCGCTCTCGATATTCCACGAGGGTTTGTTATTACCCTCTGGAAGGATCGCTTCTTATTTTAGGTCCGCAGACTGAAGTCTGTCAGTTTCTCAGAGCAGGTATTTCTCGCCCTCTGGTTGACAATCTGCAGACTTCTAGTGTAATCAGACTCATAAGCCCTACCGCCAGCTACAAGGTCAGCTGATTCTTAAGGAGGGCACCCAAATCATTAACTCATATCTCAATTTTGAACGCACTATCACATTATATTGACAGATTACTGCGATACAAATAAACTAATTGGCCCTTTACAATCCGACATCAGAACCAAACACAGCTTGAATTCACCATCGATATTAAATTGGAAATGGACAGAAAGGAAACCTCGAAGGAGGGCCTATTTGATTTGTTTAAAAAACTTGACTTGGCAGACTATAATCTTTTTCTTTAGAAACTTAACTCTTTTAAACTATCTAGTTCAGTTATTAATTGGTTTGCTTTTTACTTGAGCAATCATTTTAAACGGGTTAGGAATAGTAAGGGTTGATCAAACTGGATAAAATTTTAAGCTCTCGCGCCTACAATCTTCAATATTCATGCTTTAGATCTACTTGTAAAGTCAAAATATTTCAAATATCACAAGTATGTGTCATTGAGTCGACTGCCCCCTCTCTTTAGAATTGCTAAAATCCTCTCTACGCTGTGTCCTAGAAGGAATACGTCATTTGCGTCTCGAAAAATACTTCCAGTGTATTGCAGCAGCTACATAAAAAAGTCTTTTTTCCTACCTCAACTAAGCTTTTATTAATGAGAAGATTCATTTGATTTTTTTTGATTAGGGTTTCTTTGCGAAGAACGTCACATCGCGAAGGACTTAACTGTGAAGTTGGAAAGCAATCTGAATGCATGTATGCGTTTTATTTATAATCTACCTAAGAGTGAATAAACCTTTCTCTTTTCTCAGAGAGCTGGATTTTTTTTCACAAGCTTGAGAAACGTTTACTTGTGGTTTTGGTTACCAATTTTATGCTCTACTTCATTTTGGCTCACTATTACTACACCTCACGTAGTTGATAATGTCTGTGCGAAATATCAACGTTCTTTAATAAATGTAAATGTAATCCTCTCTTTCTTGTTGCAGAGTTAAGTTTAGAGTTCGACTGTTTACCTAACGGTGATCCTATTCCTGATGTTCATCGTGGCGAAACGTTTTGTTCTTTGGAAAGAAATAATTCACCTGAAAAATGTGTTCCTCCAGTTGAGCCTCCTCGTAGAGACAGGTCTAGGTCCCCTCTTGCCAAGTCCATGGCCCCTCCTATAAGGCTTCCCTCTTCTGACGGCAAGGGTTGTGGACTTGAGCAACTTCAATTTATTCGGCTAATTCCCCTCATGAAACCGCAACCGATATTCGAACTTCGTAAATACACTTTGCCGGCTAAAGAGTTAATTAAAATAAGAACAGAAAGGAATATTTATACACCTATGCCAACCCAAGAACAAATTGTATTATCAAAGTCCGATAGTGATGCCCTTGCAATATTGGAGAGTCATATTGTTCTTGCGGGAATGTATAAATATGTTAAACGCCGCTTAAAACGTGTCAAAGTGAACATGGAAAGCGGCATGATTACTCCATTGACACCAGGAGAAATCGAAGAAATTCCCGTAGGTCCCAGTCGCATAATCATGAAGAACTTTATAGTACAGAATGTTAACCCTCATATAGACATGAATTCTTTACACTAAGAACAATTGAATCAAGAGAATGTAAAGCATTTTATTTATGATTTGAAGTCAGTTCGATATCTTACATAAACTGTTAATTATATTAAAATGTAAATCAACTATTTTTCTCGATTATTCAGTCTTTCGTCTATCCCCAGCCAATCTTTCAAGGCATTAGATAAAAAGTGCATCTTCATTTCCTTATGCAAATATTTTAGGAGTCAAATTACAGCACCATAAGAAGTTATCTAGAGGACTAGCGCTGGCTGTTCTATGAATCACCGATGACATTGAAATAGGATGACATCAATGATAAAGAATACAGTATTAAATCATTTATCTTTGATGCTGGCTTTAGTGACATATAATTAGCTAACTTATAGCTTATTTAATCAATTAGTAGAATATTCCTTTGTTTCACAATTAAACAAATTTATTACAAATAACTTATTCAGCTTGTGCTCAACTTAGAAGAAATGAGGGCCGTTTATGCTTTAACATTCGCCTCGGCAATCACCCTTAATTTTATTGGTGA
>NC_046662.1:20026088-20028710 GCF_010883055.1 Belonocnema kinseyi | reverse complement strand
AAAAGTTCAATTTTTCATAAATATTCTTCTATGTTCGATAAATCTTTCGTGAAAATGCTTTTAATTTTTTTAAGCTTCAAAACTTATCTTAATACTTTTTATCTCTTGTTTTTTTTCTTCGTGAAAAACCAGCGTTTAAACAAAAGTAATCGTCTCTTCTTTCTTTCAGAATTAAGCTCGTTCCTCGACGAAAACCTTCTTATTTTTTTTCTGCTGAAGGACGCAATTCTCCTGCAAGGTCTCCTTCTCCTGTCGGTCCTCTTCGCGTCAGGTCTAGATCACCTATTACCAGCCGTCCTCTTCCTGCCAGGTTTATTGCTCCTCTGAAAAGGCTTCCTTCTTATGACGCGAATGGATGTGGACTTGAACAACTTCAAGTTATTCGACTTATTCCCATTATGAAACCGCACCTGATATTCGAATTTCGAAACTATACTTTTCCTGCCGACGAACCTATTTAAAATAAAGACAGGAAGGAATATGTATAGGTGTTTGCCAACCCTAGAACAAGTTGTATTAGCAACAACCGATGGCGATGCCTTTGCAATATTGCAGGGTCCTACTATTCTTGCGGGAGTCTACAAATATCTTGATCGCGAGATTAAACGTGTAAAAATAAACATGGAAAGCGCACGGTTACCGCATTGACGCGAGTAGAAATCATAGAAATTCCAGTAGGCCCCCATCGCTCAATCATCAGAGGTTTCAGAGTACAGCATGTATTAAAAGTAACCGGTAATTACATTAAAAAATCGATGCATTATGGTTCTCGAGGCTTTAATCTTTTCTTAATGTCCCAGCCAGTATTTTTCGGAAGAAGTTAAAATAATTCCTTTTCATTTCCTCACGGATATATTTTTAGAGGTTCAGAAGGTCTAGCCTGTACGACTAGTGCAAGCGACACTGAAAGTCACTGATGACTTTGAAAACTGTTTTTTATCTTCTAGTGAGCATATGGAATAACAAGTTGAATGCCCGTTAGTAGGAATATTCACGAGTTTTTGTAGAAGCTGTGTCACGTCACATTTTCTTCTTTGTTTAACCAACATATTATCGAATTTTTTGCATCAATATAAAAGAATTTAATAACGATATTTTTTATCTTAAAGCTGGCTCTAATGAAATGTTAATATCTCATAAAAATAAGCTTGATGCTTATAATTTGTGAGATAAGGACAATAGCATCAGAATATTCCTTTATGCAACAATTACCACAAAATTTGAAGTTTGCATGCTTTTAAATTGTGCTTAAGAGGACCTTATTTTAGCAGACTGTGTGCGAGCAATTTTCGTGCATGCGCAATTTGAAGATGGTTTGCAGGAGGCACTGGTGAAAAAGCGGCGCATACGATCTTTAGAGGTGACATACTTTAGACACTGGAATAAGTAACTTTAAACACGGTTGTTCTTATCTTCGCACTGTTGACAGTTTTCATATTTAATTTTGTGGATTGGACTTTATACTGTATGCTGGCGATATCGGAAGGGCAGCGTGAACATCGATTTGTTAATTTGGTCTTCCAAACTATCGGCGAGAAACAAAGTATCTGCAACGAACATGCTTGTCGTCCCAGTAGTACTCTATTCATTTGGATTGGTACCTAAGACGAAGAATGAGCTAAGATCCCTTGATATCGGGACACGAAAGGTTATGCACATGAACAGAAGCATGCATCTAAAGTCTTCTGTTCGGAGATTCTACATCTCACGCCGTCAAGGTGATCGCGGAATGTTGAATCTTGAATGTCTTCACAACAGGATCATTTTGGCTACAGCACATAGAGTCGCAAATGGAAGAAACCCTCTTCTTAAAATGGTCAGGAAGCACGAAGAAGTGGGTAAAGGAGCGATTATTTACAAAGCAGTGGAGGAGGCTGCTGAAACACTCGGACTTAACTTCAGTATTACGTGTGACCAAAATGCATCAAATCTTATCTATCTCGAGTACTCACTCCTGAAAGCCCGGATTAAGAAGCCATAAGAGAAAAACTTCCGTGAACAGCTTCTAGAAAGGAGGATGCACGGCATCTTCCACAGAAATGTGGAGGCTCAGTCAATGTCGTGTGAGCTAATTTTTGCTTTCCTTAAATCACCCAGATTGAAGTCTGGCACGGAGGGTTTCATTTTGACATTTTAAGACGGTGTCATTTCCACCTTAACATACCGTCGCCATATTTTGAGCCAAGACATTCCCGATGATAGCTGCAGGGCGTGCCATACACACCCCGAGTATTTGGTACACAAACTATCTAGTTGTCCAGCTCATGCGGGAACAACCTGCATCCAGAGTCACAATGCGGCACTAAGAATGCTTTATTACCATCTCTGTTACTCTTACGGCATCAACTTTAATATAGCTCCTCTAAATACTCCTAATGAAATCGAGATAATTTTCGAGAATAAGAACTGCTGGTCGTCCTTGGGTCGCTCCGTGTCCTCAGGGAGCACGAGACTTTTGCCGGATCGTCGTATTGAATCCATTACAGACTGTAACCACATATCTCACGGTCGTGAGACGTGGTTGTGGCTGAAATTTTACCGTGATTTCGCTGGGATCGGGTGCAGTTTTTCAGATTAGCACCCGCTCTCGGCGAAATTCTGCGGTTGTCCTTATGTCAAACT
>NC_046662.1:20014157-20025988 GCF_010883055.1 Belonocnema kinseyi | reverse complement strand
TTAAAAATTTGTCATGAGGACAACCGCAGGATTTCGCCGGGAGCGGGTGCCAATCTGGAAAATTGCACCCGCTTCCAGCGAAAGCGCGGTAAAATTTCAGACACAACCACGTTTCACAACCGTGAGATAGGTGGTTACAGTCTGTAAAGGAATCAATACAACGATCCAGAAAAGCCTCGTGCACCCTAAGAACACGGAGCGACCCAAGGACAACCGCCTTCTGCATTTTTCCCGCAAGTGTTTTAGCACATTGTTGACACGCAGGGATGCTTTTTATGTCATTAGCAAGTGAAAGCTTAGCACCTCCAACAGCGCCGATGATAAGGACGATCAGTTTAACAGAATATTCCGGGTACAATAGTTGCAACTCCCTTATAAGGTCTCGATACCTCTCTTTCTTTTCATTCTCCTTGGTTATGATATTTTTGTCAGCTAGTGCCGAAAATTCGATAACGAACATGGTTCGCTTCTCGAAGTCAAGAAGAACCATGTCAGGCTTCGAGTAAGCAACAGAAACGATTGTCGAGAATATAAAGTTCCAGTGTAGGCGGCACTTCCCATTCTCGACAATTGACTCAATTTCCCTAGGAGCATTTAGAGGAGCGATATTAAGGTTAATTCCGTAGGAGTGACAGAGATGGTAATAAAGCACTCTTAGTGCCGCATTGTGCCTTTGAATGAAGGTCGTTCCCGCGTGAGTTGGACAACTAGATAGTATGTGAGCTAAATGCTCGGGGTGTGCATGGTACGCCCTGCAGCTATAATCGGGAATGTCTTGGCTCAAAATGTGGCGACGGTATGTTAAGGTGGAAATGACACCATCTTGGCATGCAAAAATGAAACACTCTGTACCAGACTTCAATCCGGGCGATTTAAGGAAAGCAAACGTTAGCTCACAAGACATTGATTGCTCCTTCACATTTCTGTGGAAGATACTGTGCATCCTCTTATCGAGGAGCTGTTCACGAAAGTTTTTCTCTTGTGCTTTCTTAATCCGGCCTTTCAGGAGTGAGTACTCGAGATAGATAAGATTTGATGTATTTTGCCCACCCCTAATACTGAAGTCAATTCCGAGTGTTTCAGCAGCCTCCTCCGCTGCTTTGTACAGAAGCGCTCCTTTGCTCACTTCTTCGCGATTCCTGACCATTTTAAGAAGAGGGTCTCTTCCATTTGCAACTCTATGTGCTGTACGCAGAATAATTCTCTTGTGAATATATTCACCGGGACCGCAAGCATGTTCTTTGCAGATAATTTGTTCCTCGCCGACAGTTCGGAAAACCAAATCTGTCGGATGAGACGTTTGTATCTGCTTCGGAGAGTATCCTTTATAGATGTCACATCCTGAATGCGGCTCTGTGGCACGCCCAGGTATGTATAAGTCTCTCCAGCGCAAAGGTGTCGTATGGCGCTTCTATCAACGAGCTCAGGATCTTCAGGGATGGCATTAAGTTTTCCTCGCTTCAAATAAACCTTGGCGCATTTGTCTAACCCAAATTCTATTCCAATTTCCTTATTATATCGTTCGACAATCCCCAGAGCTAGATGCAGTTGCTCTCTATTTTTAGCATAGATCTTAAGATCGTCCATGTAAAATACATGAGTGACCTTGTACTTTCGATTTGCAGGTTTGACGCACAAGTACCCGTCGGAATAGCGAAGTGCTAGAGATAGTGGCAATAATAAAAGGCAAAAGAGGAGTGGGCTCATGGTGTCGCCCTGAAAGACACATCTCTGAAAGGTAACCTTGTTAGTTGTCACACGATTTTTTCCAGATCAGATAGTAAATTTGGTTTTCCAAAGTGGCATCAATCTCTCTATCCGATAATCAATCCAGGCTATTGATAGGTCACGCTGGCCACACAGGTTCAATTGCCCGAACAATCCTATCATTTAGGATAGCTATGAATATCTTATAAAGTGTGTTCAGACAAGTTATTGGCTTGTAATTCTTCGGGTCTGCTAAGTTGCCTATTTTCGGCAGGAGTATTGTGTGCCCTTCCACCAACAACTCTGGAATCGGCTCTTCCAACTTCAAATATGAGGTGAAAATACGGGCCAAATGCTGATGGGTTCAAGAAAACTTCTTCCACCAGAAGGTTTTGATACAATCTGGTCCCGGTGCGGAATAGTTCTTCATCCCTCTTAATACTTTTTTCACCTCCTCGGTAGTGATGGGTGGGCATTCTTTATCATGTGTTATGAGGGCGACGCATAACTCCTTGAAGCTATTTATATTTTCTGAGTCTTCGTCCAGTCTATGCTGAACTTCGTAGACTTCTCTTCAAAATACTTCGATCTCCTCTGGTTTGGGTGGGTGTTCGACAGTAACTGGAGGGTTTTGGAAGAGTCGAGCTGGGACAGAGAGAAACTGTTGATTTCCTCTGACCCACCTCTCCCTCCGCTCTAGACCTCTCTTAGCGTCAGATAGTATCCGTATTCTCTCAACAATATGCTGCCTGATGGTCAGCAGCTTTGACTTGTTAAGTGTGTGATAACGGATCCGGAGTTCGCGCGCGAACTTTCGAACCTTGGCGGTAAAATTCCTGCCAGATGTGATGTAGTCAATCACACACTGAATGCGGGACGCGTACTGTCTTGCCCATCCTATCTTTAAGGCAAGTTGATGCATTCGTATTTTGGTCTTATGATCAGCCGTTGGTTTTGTTTTACGGTTCGCATCGGCCAAAGTTCTCGCTGCATCATAGCACTCTAGCAAGTCGTGATTCAGTCGCTCCGTCCACCCAAAGGTCGCTTGATCCCGCCTGTTGTTTTGAACCGCACTTACTACAACTATGTTTGGTGTTGTCATTGTTGTTCCCACGAGAAGCTAGTGAAAGGGGTTCGTCCATCCTTGCAGAGCCCCGCATGCAAGGATAAGGCTGCGTACTCTGAGAGGTCGCCCGGTATCCCAGAGTCACCGTTCTAGACACCTCACCCAGGTGCCATTCAGCTTTCGGCACGGTTTTCACACCTCCGCTTGGGGGTTAATTCCTTCGGGACCACCCCTGGACAATTGTCCGCGACTGCCTATTTATTTTTGTAACCATTTTCAGCAGAAGCCCTTGGTACAGGGACCCTCTATCCGCAACCCGAGGACGCGTTCGGTTTCTTTGTCATAGGCTAACCCCAATACGGCGTTTGTTTCAACACTGCGTTGGAATCCCTCTCACGCACGAACGTCTATTTATACCGCGTTAATGATTGGTTCAGCCTAAATATTTTATAACTCAAAACCAGAAACTTCACCTGATTTTCGGAAAAGGAACTTTAGATTTATTTTTTCATTTTTACACAACTACTCGTATATAGGTCCGGGATAGAACTGCTGCTTCGCGCAGTTTCTCAGGGGAGTAGAGCAAGAGCAGTTGTGATATTATGTATATATATTCCAATTGGAAACGTGTCAGGTAGCCCTCACTGTTTTCAGTCAGTTCAGACACTTGGCTCAAAATGAGAGTTTGGTATATATAAATTGGTTGATTTCTCAAAAAAATTGAGCTTAGAAATTAAAAAATAGCCAACCTTTGAATTCTTTTGCAAAAATTGGATAAACTGTTTGAGTAAAAGCAATAAATAGATCATTGTTCCTTCTTCTCAATGTACGCATATCCAAGCTCTGTTTCTCTGGGAGTGAAAGATAAATTTGCTTGTTGTAAAAGGGCCTCTAAAAAATTTTCAGATACATATTCACTTAAACTCACAAGATTAATAGCATTATGAAATCTAAAAACTGGATATTTAATTTAAATTCCTTTTAATTCACGAAAAAATTTGTCTATAGTGGCAAATAAACAGCTTAACCATTGTATCGACGTAGGCGCTGTTTTTAAATGAAGAGGAAGTTAAGATTCTGGCCTTCGACCATTATTGGCAAAATGAAAAATTCACTAGTTAAAAGTTAGAAAATTTTGAAAAGGAATTTTGCTGCTACCCTGATTTAATATTCTTCTTCGCAATTTATTGGCTTTGAATTTATATTTCTTTTTCAGTTGCTTTTTCCTAAAGACTATATTTTTATTTTATAATTCTATTATTTAGTTGATAATTTAAACATTTTGTTAATAAGTCATCCTTTTTCACTGAAAATTCATCTGTTTTTTTGAAAAATTATCTTTTTGGCTTAAAAATCAACTTTTATGGTAAAAAGTTTACTTATGTCTTAAAAATCCAGCTGTTTAGATAAGAATTTAACTATTTTTTTAGATTTGTCTTTTCAGTTCAAAAATTCATCTTTTTTGGTAGAAATTTCATCTTTTTGATTAAAAATACAATTGCTTATTTGAAAATTAATTTTGTTCAGCTAAATATCTACTATTACAATATTTGTATTGGTTCAAAACTCAATTACTTGGTTCAAGGTTAAAACACTTTGTTAGAAAATCCGTTTCTGTATTGAAGATCCATCATTTAATTGGAAATTCAAACCGAATTTATTTTTGTTTATAAATTTACCAGTTTGGTTCAAAATGTAACTTTTTAGATAGAAGATTCCAGTGTTTGGTTAAGAATTCCGTTGAATTTTTTATTTTTTTATTCAAATATTTCGTCTATTTCGACAGAGAATTCGTAGTTTTGGATTGAAAATTCATCTTTATTTTTATTGAAATTTGACTAATTGTTTGATTACTTAGGTTTCAAATCCATAAATCAGGTGACGCAAATGTACGCTTATGTTAAATGGCGTAGAAAAATAGTTGAGTTTTATTTTTTTAAAAACCCCACTTAGATATTTACAAAGCGAATCGAAAAGTTTTTTCGTTTTTCGATTGGACACTTATTTTATTTATCATGCTTTGTAAAGTTTGAAATTATTCACGAATTATTTAATTGTTTAGAAAAAGTGGTTAAAAAAGCGCACCTGGAACTTTTGGAGTCTAATCAAGAGCTGTCTATAGTTCTTCGATCGTACGTTTAGTTTGTTTATAATTAATTAGGAAATTTGGAAATCCAGATATATAGCAATTTCCAGGATCATATAAATTATCCGTGCCGTCACTAAGATTTATGGAAAAACTTTAAATTATTTTTGATTTAATAGACAAGCTTTAAGTTTTAACGATTTCAAAATATGTAAAAAATGAATTTGAAAGAGTTTAAGACAATTGTTAAAACGTTTCAAATTTTTCAGGATTTTCAAACAATTTTGAATTCTATGAAACGATATTTAAAAGTTTTGAAAAATTTAAAAATAATTTAAATCTTAAGAAAATGTTATATAAATTAAAACAAAATGTAGATTTTTGAATATTTAAAAAATAGAAGTTTTTTTATAACTTTTAAAATAATTTAAGAGAATAACGAAATTTTCTTAAAGTCTGGAAATATTTCAAATGCTTCCTTATTTTAAAACAGTATGTACAAGGTGTGAAGCTAGTTAGCGTACCAAAAATCAGGTCTCCGAAAAAAAAGTTTTGTGCGATTTTAATAATAAAATAATATCAATCATTACTTATAAAAGAAAAATCATTATTTAAAACAAATATAATTTCAGCAATAGTTTCTTCTATTCATAATCAAATTCCTGAACTTTTCTCTCTTCTTTAAATTTTAACTTCTCTTTAAACTTCAAAAGGCAGTGTTCTATTGTTAGGTTTCCTTTGAAAAATTTTAAAAAGCTATTATTTTGGGCTTTATAGTGATTTCTTCGAATGGAAATAGTATTACCGTGTTCTGCAGAGAGGTTTGAACGAGGAAGGCAATTTGTATGCTGGGCACTTTGGTTGGTTCTAACTAGCTGCGTAAAAATGGTACTTAAGCTCTGCAGTTTAACATGAGCAGAGCCTTAATTGTGGGGTTGAAAAGTAGGTGCATACTATAGGTACAACACCTGAACGCTTAACTTTGAAAAACCAGAGTCCTCACACGATTAAAGAGCGTTTTCAACACGCTATCCTCTCGTTAACCGAATTTCACCTTACGTGTGCGTATTATCAAGTACCCCATTTCGAATGATATTCAGCATGTTTAAAGACTAGAAAGTGCTTTGGAAAATCGTGGAAATGATCAAGAAAGGGAGCGATCAATAATTTCTTTTTTGTGTCTAATTCTCCCCACTCAAAAGCTCATGTACACTAAAGTTGGCTGTTCTCCTATTGTTAAATTCGTAACATAACTGTAATTTTATATGACCTTTAATAAAACAATGAATAATTGAATAATAATGTAAGAAATAAAGCTAAAATTCCAATATCAGGGTGGCGACTTTACTTGGATATCGGGAAATGACCAGGAATTTAATTAAAAAACCGAGAATTTACTTCTGATTGCAGAAAAATTTCAGCCTTTATTATTTTAATAATTTTGTTCAATTTTGAAAAGTGATTTCTACATCATCTAGTCATAGATTTTTTGGATTTTCTCAGTTTACTTTAATTAAATTATTATTATTAAATGATTAATATTTTACATTATACGAAAAGCTTTTGTAACATTTTTTTGTGAGAATTTTGCGCGATTTTTGTCATTGACTTAAGTTTGATAATCGAATTGATGATATTTCAAACATACTGAAACAATAATTTTTTCAGTTTGATCAAAAAATGTATTGGGCACTTTTATTTGCTTACTCTTCATTTTTTCTTTTCATTGTTTTAAAAATATTTTTTTATGGAAATTCAGTAGTTTGGTTGAAAATTAATTCTTTTACTTGAAAATTTGAATGTCCATTTTTTGTTAAAAATATCTCTATTCTTGTTTAAAATTCAACGATTTGGAAGAAATGCTGCCTTTTTTTAATCGAAAATTCAACTATTTCATTAAAAATCCACATATCTTGTTGAAAATACATCTTCAAGTTGGAAATAAAATTATTTGGTTACAAGTTAATTTTATTTAATTTGACTTTTTTATGTTGGATATTCCATGATTATAAATAAATTGCTGTTAAGTGTTGTTAGTGTACTTGTCAAAAATTAATATTTTATAAATATTGATTTTTAAAGTTGTGAAAAAATTCTGTCTAGCTCCGCTAAATCAATAGTGATAAAATATTGTATTTATACTGTATTAATGTATTGCATTGATTATAAAATATTGATTTTGGACCAGTAGACAAAAAACACGTAACATAAATTTATTTATTATAATTCATCTGGTCAACAACCATTATATCAAAGGATGTTTCATAATTTTAGTTAAAAATGTATCTATTTGGTTGAACATTCATTTCTTGAATACAAATCTAATTATTCAATTTTTGTTAGGAATTAATCTTCTTGGTTGAAAATTCATCTTGTTAGTCAGAAATTCAACTATTCTGGGTAAAGATTCATAATTTTAGTAGAAAATTCATCTTTATGGTTACAAATTCAACTATTTGAGTTAAAGATAAAAAACTTTAGTTAAAAATTAATCACTTTGCTTGAAAACGTAACTATTGCTTTGAAAGTTAATTTTTCCTTCTGGAAAGTAATGTTTTTAACTGAAAATTTAACTAATTCCATCTTTTTGTTCCATATATTAGAAAAAAGGAGAATTATTATTTAATATCAATGAAATTTCTAGTTTGAACATTCAATTAGTTAAGTTAGTTTGAAAAATACATAATTGTGTATTATTTGGAACACTTAAAAAGAAAAATTGTGTACATTCATATGCAGCACACATTAATTTAAATAAATTGTTTATTATAAGATGTACCTAATTTCAATTAAAAATTTCATCGTTTTAGTAGATTCATCACTTTGAATAAAAATTAGTCGGTTTTTTCTTAAAAATTAAATTTTGGTTGTTGAAAACTCATCTTTTGTGTTTAAAATTCAACTATTCTAGTAGAAGATTCATCACTTTAGTTAAAAATTTATTTTTTCACCCAAAAGTGTAACTATTTAATTTATTTTAAATTGATATTTTTTATCGCAAAATTGGCATATTTGTTTCAAAAATCATTTATTTTTCAATGTTTTGCTTGGTTGTCTTAAAGGATGTTTGGAATGAAAGTCATGAATTAAAATAAATGTTTGTGTTCAGAGACAAATATGAATATGTTACTTATAGCTGAAAAGCAGAATAAAAGAAATTGAGAGGCAAAAACCGGAAAATGACCGGGAATTTGAAATCGTCCCCGTTGACGAAAAAGTATATTTAGATAAAATTGTAGAACAGCTAGCGGCGGTCTGAGGAAATACTGACGATAATACGTGAATAAGATTAAAGTGACAAGATATAAAGAGCCATAGAAACACAAGAGTTCGTAGGAAAAGAAAAACGTAGAGAAGAATAGTTTATAATTATGATATATGACATATGTTGACTTTGTGAAGCTCTTCACCTGAGGTGATTGCTAGAGAGATTGATTAGTGACCTTTGCCAGAGCGAGGCTGCGGAACGAAATTGCTGCTGAAATAATCAACACGGGAATTCTATATCGATTTAAAATTGATAACGCATAAAGTGGTTAGAACTATAATATAGAAATATTATATATAATTTTCTGCTACCATGATACGCTATATATATTTGTCCGCCTAGCTGCTTTTATTTAAATTCTTTCAACATTTTTTTTTAAATTTGACAATATTGACGACCTTGAAGTTAGACGGTATATTAGTTTAACAGATTCGGGGCCACCCATAAACTCTTTTTTGATTTTTTAAAGAATTCTTATATATTTCTCTGTTTTTAAGAAACTTTCCCTTTTTATAATTGTTTCGCTTAGATTTAAATTGAACTACAAGAACTCAATTCATTCGGAATTCATCTCGTTTCGTAATAATTCTACTAGTTAGTTGAAAATTTAATTATTTTTCTTCGAATGCAGTTATTTGGTTAAAATTTTATCTTCATTATTTGAACTACTTTTTAAACATCAATGTTTGTTGTTGTCAAAGAATAATACCTTCGGTTAAAAGTTACATTTCCTTGTTTGAAATTGGTTTATTTTTTGATGAAAATTATTTTCTTTAAATAAAAATTTAACTATTATTTTTTGGATGGAAGATTGACCTTTTTTAATCTAAAATCCAACTATTGGGTTGACAATGCATCTTCTTTAGTTGAAAATGTAATTACTTGGTTAACAGTTCGTGTTGTTTAAATGTTAAACTATTTTCTGAGAAATTTTTTTTTTTTTGAAAACTCACATTTTTAGTTTAAAATTTATCCCTTTAGTATGAAATTTAACTATTTTACTCGAAAGGGTTTTCTTTAAATTGAATATCAATTTTATTCATTGAAAATATAACCTTTCCATTTTCTGTTTAAAATATTTGTTTTTGTTTATGACTTGATTTTTATGGTTTAAAATTCATCTTTGTGGTTGAAAATTGATGTATTTTGTTAAAATAGTCGTTTTTGGTGAAAAGTAATTTTCTTGGTTGAAGAATTATCTTTTTTGATTAAAAACGCAAGTCTTCGGTAGAAAATTAAAATATTTATATTTGAAATATTCACTTTTTAATATTTCTTTGAGAATTAATATTTTTTTTGTTTGAGAATTCAAATACTTACTTTAAAGTTAAACTATTTTGTATTCTTTGGTTGAATTAAACTTTCTTTCATTTTAAATTAAAATCTTCTTTGATTGAAATATCAATTGTGTATCACATTTTCCGTTCAAAATCTATATTTTTTGGTTGAAAGTTCAACCATTTAAATAAAAGTTAACTTCTTTGTTGGCATTTGTTTCTGGTATATATGATATCATTAAAAATCTTTTTTAATTTCTTTAAAAAATCTTAGGAAATTATAATTACATAACCTTCCAAACAAATACAACATTTAAAGAATAAATAGTGTAAATAGTGCTTCGAGTTTTTTTAGTTATTAAACATTATTTCCTCCCTTAAATCGAAAAACCCTACGCGCGCATTCCGCGCGATTGATCATAATACTGCCGTGGTATTTAAGAAAACAGTATCTACAAAAACAGAAACCGAGATAATCGAAGAAAACGGTTAAAATCATTATTCGTGTAGACCGCTCATTTAAAATTACTTTTCTAAACTTTTTTTATCGTTCTTGGCTAATTTACAGGTGATCTTCTTATTCTTAAAATAATTGAATGAATTGTTAATTGGTTATAAAAAATGCGCATAAGGTAAATGTCCCATTTTGGGCGAGTGACCTAGTTTGTGCGAATGCTCACATATTGTAGGTAAATTCGTGGTAATCTTAAAGCGTACGACATTAGTAATAGCTTATTCACATTCTAGAATTGATTTAAGATATTTTTGATATAGGATTTATAGTCATTTTATTACGTATTCGTGTTCTTTAAACGTTATATATGTGATGAATCCGGTTTAGTACCTGTATTCATCGTAGTATACCAGCGCTACGCGCACTAATTCAAATTAATTAGAATAATATTCTTCTCAACGATTATGTTCTTCTCTCTCCAAGATTCAGAAAAATCTTTCAAAAACAAAAAAGTAAATTCCAAACTTTCGTTCTAAAAATTAAGTGTCCACCCTTCAGAATTTTATGAGCTTGACCCTTCGAAACATTCGGTTCAGGGAAACAAAGCACATCCTGTGCGGTCCACAAGAGGTTTTCCAAATACCGCCGAGTCTGGCGAACATGTGTAAGCCATAAAACCAAAATCCATCCCAAGCAAGAAATTTCCAATGGATTTAAACGCAGATCGAAAGTCCCCTTTTTATGTTTAGACTCTGCCAGTTTTTCATCTCCAAATTCTTGAGAAAGCGTGAGAAACTCTTATGATCAGAAATTCTCGAATTTGACAAACCTCAGTAGGAACGGCTGGGAGGTTCCTTTTTATTCGATTTTGGAAGACAGGAAATGACTCTGGGACTCAGAAAGGGGAAGGCGCACTGCGGCTTGTGATAGGATAATAATCTTTCACGATAGCATTCACATTCGCATTGTATGACGACATATTTATAATGTCATTTAGCTCGGAACTTTTAATTATAGTTATAATATTTATACCCACATTTCGATAAGTTGTAGGCTAGTTAAGAGTTTATTCGTATTTGATTTTCTGCCAATGAAAATATTGTAGACAATTTCATTGGTACTTCTTAGGCATTATTATTATTATTATTATTATCATTATTATTATATTGTTTCAGCTAGATAACCTTTATAGATCAAATTTAAAATCATCGTAAAAATAAGCGGCTAGATATTTGCAAAGGATTAAGAGTTTAGGCTAGAATCACTTAAAATTGTAAAGTCATTATTTTATTTATTTTATTTTGTAACAAAAGGCATCGATTTACTTTGAATTAATTAATTTGCATTCAAATTCCAATTTCTAAATCCTGCAGCTAAAGAAATAAGTTTAATGAGCACCCAATGACTTTTAGTTGGATTAGCTAGATCTTCAATATTAAAGTGTAGAAAATAATTTAGAAAAGACGAGTAGATAAATTGTAAGTATCAGGAGTTTAGGGAAAATTAGAAGTAAGCTAAAGCGAACAGAAGCACGGAACGGAGAAGAGGCCCAACCCCAATACCCAACCCCCTTTTCATGGAGGGGCGAGGATCCGCAGCAGCCCCTGCGTGGGCGAGAACCACCACTCGATCTTCGATCTCTTAACCGTACGGTCGCTTTTCTCATTTTTGTCGAAACGTCGAGTCTCTGAATAAAAATTACAATTTTTTATTTCGCATAATTGAAATTTAATCTTTTCATTTAATATTAATCCTAAAGTTAAAATATAGAATCTTTTATAAGACTTTCAGCACAACTTGAGGCGAACTCTAGTTTCTTGCAGCAAGGACTCCGATTGCTTTCGGCGGCGAAGTTCGATGGACATCGTTAGGGAGAACTTCATTCTCGAATTTCGCGCGCGAATAAATCCCCGGGCATTACAGGAAACATTTTTGGTGACAGCGGTGGGATATTTGCTGACTCGCGTTGTGTT
>NC_046662.1:20012491-20014057 GCF_010883055.1 Belonocnema kinseyi | reverse complement strand
ATTGAAGCGGAGTGATTGGAACCCCGTACCATTCTCCTACACTTCCGCAGGCGCACCGTGGGACTTCCAAGGATTTCAAGGGACTTCAAGGATTTCAAAGGATTTCAAAGGACTTTCAAGGATTTCAAAGGACTTCAAGGATTTCAAAGAACTTCAAGGATTTCAAGGGACTTCAAGGATTTCAAAGGACTTCAAGGATTTCAAAGGATTTCAAGGGACTTCAAGGATTTCAAAGGACTTCAAGGATTTCAAAGAACTTCAAGGATTTCAAAGGACTTCAAGGATTTCAAGGGACTTCAAGGATTTCAAAGGACTTCAAGGATTTCAAGGGACTTCAATGCACTTCAAGGGATTTCAAGGATTTCAAGGAGCTTAAGCGACTCCAAGGAACTTTAAGGATTTTAAGGGACTTCGACGCATTTACAAGGACTTCAAGAAACTTGAAAGTTTGGAACCCGAAGAGATTGGCTCGCGAGTTACGTGAGAAACGTGGAAAAACTCATGTTTATGTGAAAATTAAAATTTTTGTGTATTGTGTTTTTTTCGAAAAATGTACAGCCAATCAGTCGTCCAGAACATCTAACGGTAAGTCGCATGTGTTGTCAGTTCCCCTTTTTCTAGGGTTCCCAGAGTCAATTTTGTAGGGTTTTGTTTTTATTTTGGGATCCAAACGTATTGTTTAAATAATTGTCAACAGAAAAATGGCCAATTTTACCTCCGAGAACGATCTAGGCGACGTGGCTAGCGAAGTCCTTATAGATACCGAAACGACCGATTTAGGCAATGCTAACGATAGCAGTTTGGACGAAGCGACAGAAAGAATTGAAACTCTCAATGGAAACGAGCATGACTACACTCGTGCAAGTCTAGCGGTTATACCACGCGGCCCTTTAAACGTGCAACTCCCAAACCGAAACCCCAGTTATTGCAGAAGACAAGGTGAAACGTCTCAGATACCTATTATAACGCGTAGTGTTGCCCCTACCGATGGATGTGTAAATTTTCTCACATTCAAAGCCGCGCTCGAGTTTATTCCCAAGGAATATGACGCTCTCAATATTCCAGCGATTAAATTTGTCCGCGACTGTCTTTTCGCGAGAGACTCGGTGCAATCAGCAGAAAGGCCACTTTTATTACGGTTGATCCGGTCGAGAATCACCGGAAGTACGGACGCGTACCTCCAAGACAGAGAAATTCACTCCTTGGAAGATCTCTTGTCGAGTATAAAACTCGCGTTCTCTCCCCACCAAAATTTGGGTCAATTACAAGCCCTGCTAAGCACCGTGACCCAGGCACCAGAATAGACCGTCCTTCAGTACGGAGTCCGGGTCAGCAAGACTTTAAAAGAATTAGTTGACGCTATTGAAAATCAATACGCGGTAGAAGTTGCCTACGGCATGGTGTGCGCTGTCCGTTCAGCAGGCCTAGATAATTTCATGAGAGGCCTGCTTCCAGATATCGAATTAAAAGTTCGATTTAAAAACCCGATGACCTTGCAAGATGCTATAAATGCAGCTCAAGCAGGTGAGTGGGAGGTAGGGTACCAGGAAATCCTTCGTCGTGATG
>NC_046662.1:20010690-20012391 GCF_010883055.1 Belonocnema kinseyi | reverse complement strand
AGGGAGTTAGCGTAAATCACGATGTCGTCCATATAGACGAAGAGCTCAACCCCTTGCAGGCCTGTTAGAACTCGATCCATAACCCGTTGGAAAGTCGCGGGGCGTTTCTCAGGCCGAAAGGCATCCGGATGAATTCGTAGTGGCCGAATGGTGTCGAGAATGCAGTTTTGTGGCGATCGGTGAGTTCCACTTCAATTTGGTGAAACCCTGAAGCTAAATCTAGCACCGAAAAATATTTTGCTCCCCCCAACTGGTCCAGAATATCGGTAATATTCGGCAGGGGATAAGCATCGGCCACTGTCTCCTCGTTTAAAGCGCGATAGTCAATGACCATTCGCCATTTTTTTGTACCTTCGTAGTCTGTTCTTTTGGGTACGACCCAGACTGGAGAATTAAAGGGGGATTTGGATGGGACTATACGCTCATTTTCTATTAATTTCTTACACTGTTTTTTGACTTCATCTCTATGTTGTCGGGGGAGTCTGTGCATTCTGTCATGCACGGGGTTGTTATCTGTTGTGATGATATTATGTTTTATTACGTGCGTACATGGGAGTTTGTCATTAGGCAGTTTAAATTGATAAAGGTGCTCGCTAAAAATTTCTATTAAATTATCTTTTTCTTCGCTATTTAAATCATTCACGTCAACGGTTTTTATTAATTCCGCAATTCTTTTAGCTTTTTCAGATCTCAAACTCTGATCGTCCGGTGTTTTCTTTGCTTTCCAAGGTGCTGGAATTTGGATATCGCATTCTTCTAACTCGACTGGAGGGATTTTCAAGGCAACATCACGCGTGGTGGAATTTATACAAAATATTTTGGCATGTCCATCGATTTGGGAGACTAACGATTCACCTATAAAAATTCCTGGACCAGCATCGATACGTGGGAGATAGCCTTCAGCGATACTCGGATTTTTCACGGGCAGTGAGATTAATTGCCGAGTTCTTGCAGCTAAATGGACCGTCTTCCCTCTACAAAACGGGATCGTACCGATTTCGGATGTCATTTTACCATTTTTTAATGTGTAGAACGGCATCTTGATCAGTGAGAAATGGCATGCCTAGAAGACCGCCTTGTATTATAGGGAAATTATTAGGGACGATTTGGAATATAACTTCGGCTTCGTTTATTTTTAATTTAACTTCGCCCAGTGTTTTCAGTGTGCCAGGGCCAATTCCGAATATTTTGCATTTATTTTCGCGATCGATTTGTATATTTGTATTAACTTCCTTCTTTTTTATTAAATTCAATTCCGCGCCTGTATCGACAAGAAATTCTACTTTCCCCTTTTAAAATTATCGGCCTTGAATTCCACAATAGGAGAGTGTTTTTTTGTGGACGGGTTAATTATAAACACCGTACCTTTTAGTGGCGCTTTTTTATCCTCAACTTCGACTCTGCGCCGGCGAATCGAGTTCTTTATTCGTTTAAATGACTGGCTACAGAATTAAAAGACTCATTTCTACGCTTGCAATTCGCATTGTTGTGTCCGGTAATTTTGCAACGGTCGCAAAATTGGGTCGATGGAAGAGGGTCACGACTAGGACACTGATTCGAATAATGTCCCGTTTTACCGCACCTATAACAAGTGATAAGTTCTGGGATTTTCTTTCGAGTGCATTCGCGGGCTAGATGCCCCTCTTTATCGCAGACGTAGCAGACTTGATTTCCCGCGCGAGGATTGTCTCGTTTATTGCA
>NC_046662.1:20003238-20010590 GCF_010883055.1 Belonocnema kinseyi | reverse complement strand
GAAAGGTATCTGCCACTCGAAAATTCCCAGTCCCAAAAGGAAAGAAAAATATCAAGCAATTTTTGGGCCTGGCTGGGTATTATCGGCGTTTTATTCCCGATTCCGCAAAAACCGCAAAGCCATTGACCCAGTTATTAAAACAATCTGCCAAGTTCGTATGGGGACCCGAACAACAAGAATCCTTCGATAAATTGCGTGAAATTTTGTCTAGCGAGCCCCTTCTCCAGTATCCGGATTTCACTCAACCATTTGTCATAACGACAGATGCGTCCGGATATGCTTTAGGAGCCGTACTTAGTCAGGGCCCCATCGGCAAAGACTTACCGGTAGCCTACGCTTCGCGAACTTTGAACGAAGCGGAGGAAAACTATTCCACTATCGAAAAGGAGTTATTGGCGATAGTTTTTGCCGTCAAGCACTTCCGACCATACGTTTACGGGCGGACATTTACCCTCATAACTGACCATCGCCCATTAATATGGTTGCATAATTTAAAAGATCCAGTATCTAGATTGGCCAACTACTATCCAACTAAACACCCCGACGAAAAATATTACCCTGTAGATCCTAATCCACATTCCCAAGAAGTGACTGATTGTCAGATATTGATCTTGCATGATCAACTAACTGCCACGGACTCTGCTCTCGACGATTATACCTTGTATAGCGAACACGAGATAGAAAAAGTATTTTTATTCACGACAAAAGACGAGGAATCAGCTAACGAGAGTATTTGTGACGAAATAGAAATGGACGCAGACGGACAGGTGGGGGAGAAAACAAGTCGGGATGGCTCCATTGAGAATGGTGGTGGGCAGGGGGGCACACGGCGATCTAGGTCAATAGGCTACGAAGCTGTGTTTTCCCCTGACCTCGTGGGCCCTTCGGGAGGAAGGAGCCCTGGCTCATTAAGGGACAGTCCGAGGGGTAACTGTCTGAGTGGGAGCCGAGCTGCGCAGCTGGTTGAGGCAGACCGAAAATCTGCAGTAAAATGGGTGCTCCGACGGGAGCGGGAGCCATCGCCGAATGTTAGGAAAACAGGTTAAGAAGATAATGAAAAAAAATTGTAGTCCTAAAACAGGCAGCATTCATGACGGACTCAGAGAGACAGACTTCAAATTATCCGAAAATCAGGAAAATATCTTATACTGACCACGAAGCAGTAGGAAAGGAGAGAGTTTGCATCCGCCCCCTTTTAAAACCGCTAATCAAAACAACGAAAGACAAATTATGGATCTGCGACGACAATATACTAAATTTTGTCTCAGTAGACTGCATTTTAACAACCCCTATAGGCCGCGAATTGTTAGAGGCTAGAATGTTCCGTTTAAACGATCTAAAATACGAAAACCCCGAACTAGGACAAGTGATAGTTACGAAAATTGACAAAAGGCACATTTTTCACGTTTTCGCCAAAGAAAGATTTGATCAATGCGTAAATTTTAAAGATCTTGATTAAGCTATCGAAACCCTTAAACAGGCCACTGAAAATTTAAAAAGTAAAACATTTAGTATCGCGAGAGATGGAAACGGTCTAAATAGCATACCTTGGAACCATATCGAGACCGCATTGAAAACCCACTTTGGAAAAAGCGACTATCAAATTACTGTATGCACCGGCGAAGTGCGAATCCCTGATGAATCAGAGCGTTTGACAATACTCGCGGAATGTCACGATTTTACAATAGCAGGTCACCGCGGAGAGAAAAACACGTACGAGAAGGTTAGGGAACGTATTTATGTACTGGAAAAACTTGAAAGAAGACGTACATCATTTCGTGCAAAGTTGCGACTCCTGCCAAAAGAAAAAACTCGTTAGGATAAAAACAAAACCCCACAGTAGCTGTAGCCTTTGCTGAATCCTTCATATGCACATTTGGGTGTCCAGAAGCGATTCAAACCGATCAGGGTTCCAATTTTATTGGTAGCATTATGGAAAATTTCGCCAAAATCTTCAAAATTAGACAGTACAAATCTACCGCTTATCATCCACAATCATTAGGAGCACTTGAACGCAGTCATCACACTTTCGTGGAGTACCTTAGACATTATTGTGAAAAGGCGAACTGGGATGATTGGCTACCTTTCGCCATGTTTCCTTTAATACGACTGTACACTCTTCTACAGGAGTAACTCCTCACGAAGTCATTTTTGGTAAACCAGCCAGGATTCCGTCCGAATTCGCGAACGAAGCCATTCCTAGAACTTACGTACAATATGTAGACGATCTACTAAATCGGCTGACTGATACGCAAGCCCAGGTTCATGGTCATCTTAATGCTGCAAAAATAAAAATTAAACGGTATTATGACAGAAAACTGAATGAGTTAAACTTTTAAGTAGGAGAACATGTTTATTTGTTAAAGGAACCGCGTAAAAGTAAATTCGAAGATCATTACGACGGACCATATAAAAGAAATAGAATCTTTAACGATATGAACGCGGAATTGCAAATAACGCTGAATACAATGAAAATTGTTCACATGAATAAATTAAAACGTGCATTTTTAAGAATGTAAAATTGTGCAATAAAAATATCGCAAGACACCCAAATTTAAAGCTCTTAGACCACATAAAAAATGTATATATGTAACAATAACGAATAAGAAAAGATTTAAAAAAAAACTGGGGGTAAACTTTTCGAAGTGTAGAACGATAGAACTTTCCATATATAGGTTATGCCACGTGCATACAACACACGTTATAAAAAAGGGGAATTCTCCCAGATAGTTCAATTCTAGAATATAATTAAAATTAGAACACGCTAATTAAATGCGAATAAGAAAGAATCTTACCTTAAATTTTTAATCCGTTGCATAAATAGAGCAAAAACATCAAATTTAATCTCGTTGTTTACCACTGTCAAAAGCAGTACACTGAGTTGACACTAAGTACTGACCCACTAACAGCTGACACGGAGCACGTGGGCGCCGATTGCGCGCGCAGAAACTCGAGCTATATAGGATTTATAGTCATTTTATTACGTATTCGTGTTCTTTAAACGTTATATATGTGATGAATCCGGTTTAGTACCTGTATTCATCGTAGTATACCAGCGCTACGCGCACTAATTCAAATTAATTAGAATAATATTCTTCTCAACGATTATGTTCTTCTCTCTCCAAGATTCAGAAAAATCTTTCAAAAACAAAAAAATAAATTCCAAACTTTCGTTCTAAAAATTAAGTGCCCACCCTTCAGAATTTTATGAGTTTGACCCCTCGCAACATTCGGTTCAGGGAAACAAAGCACACCCTGTGCGGTCCACAAGAGGTTTTCCAGATACCGCCGAGTCTGGCGAACATGTGTAAGCCATAAAATCAAAATCCATCCCAAGCAAGAAATTTCCAATGGATTCAAACGCAGATCGAAAGTCCCCTTTTTATGTTTAGACTCTGCCAGTTTTTAATCTCCAAATTCTTGAGAAAGCGTGAGAAAGTCTTATGATCAGAAATTCTCGAATTTGACAAACCTTAGTAGGGACGGCTGGGAGGTCCCTTTTTATTCAATTTTGGAAGACAGGAAATGACTCTGGGACTCAGAAAGGGGAAGGCGCACTGCGGCTTGTGATAGGATAATAATCTTTCACGATAGCATTCACATTCGAATTGCATGACGACATATTTATAATGTCATTTAGCTCGGAACTTTTAATTATAGTTATAATATTTATACCTAGATTTCGATAAGGTGTAGGCTAGTTAAGAGTTTATTCGTATTTGATTTTCTGCCCATGAAAATATTGTAGACAATTTCATTGGTACTTCTTAGGCATTATTATTATTATTATTATTATTATCATTATTATTATATTGTTTCAGATAGATAACCTTTATAGATCAAATTTAAAATCACCGTAAAAATAAGCGGCTAGATATTTGCAAAGGATTAAGAGTTTAGGCTAGAATCACTTTTTCATGGAGGGGCGAGGATCCGCAGCAGCCCCTGCGTGGGCGAGAACCACCACTCGATCTTCGATCTCTTAACCGTACGGTCGTTTTTCTCATTTTTGTCGAAACGTCGACTCTCTGAATAAAAATTACAATTTTTTATTTCGCATAATTGAAATTTAGTCTTTTCATTTAATATTAATCCTAAAGTTAAAATATAGAATCTTTTATAAGACTTTCAGCACAACGCGAGGCGAACTCTAGTTTCTTGCAGCAAGGACTCCGATTCCTCGCGTGTCGCCATCTGTGACAGATCGAGCATAACATTACTCTCGGCCTATTAGTTCGCAAGTTGACAGGCTGCGTAGTTTTTCGTTTTAACAGTGCTCCAAAATTTGTATGGCGCGAATGTTTTAATTGAAAAGTAAGTATTAATCCTAAGCTTGACGAATGTGTTCTTTAATATTAATGAAAACTAATTGATAATTCGGATATTTCCTTCCGCCTTAATACGGAAGGAAAAAACGGGTGAAGGAACTTGTGAAAGTCTTTACAAACAGCACGGCTGCATAAAAATTAGGAGTTTTTTAAAGATAACAAGCAAACTATTTCAATTCTGAAAGCTTTCTCCTATTATGATGACTTTTAATTACGTGATTTATTACGCTGATAAATTTTTACGGGAAAATTGTGAAATTCTTAGTGACAAATTAAATTAAGAATCAGTTTTTATCAATGATTGTCCATCTACTGCAGGAAATATAACATAGCGTCATTCGCCAAAATTGGGACATTTAATTCACCCAAACTGGGTGAGAGGAAAAATTCATTCGCCTAAATAGGTTCATCGGTAAACCATGAAATATTCTTTATTATTCAGTAAAAATGGTTAGTTTAATTCGATAAGCAGACAAAGTATTAATTAAAAATGTTCAAAATGTGCAGTATTAGGATTTTTTTACGATTCATATGATTTAAAATACTTTAACAAGCAAAATACACCAAACAAATCCTTACATTCGCCCAAATTGGGACATTTACCTTAGTGCAAAAAATGTGCACCGACATTACGCAAAACGCTGCATCGGTAGAAACTGCTTTCTTGCGAACAGCCGGCCTAGGAAAGCACCCTTGGTGCTCGCAAGAAAGCAGTATCTGCGAAAAATTTGAATTTACGGCTGGCTCGTCTTATCAACTAATTTAGGAAAATATTTATTAAAATAAAGGAAATATTTATTCAATTAAGCTTTCTTTATTTTCAAAAATAGGATGATTTCGCTACATTATGAATTTTATATTTTCGGATTAGAATTTGGAAAAATAGAGTATTTAAAATTCAAAGGAATGCAAATTGTATTTCTCCTAATTAAAATCCTTAAAAATAAAAAAAAATAATAATAATGCAATACTTTTAAATTTCAATAAATTTAAATTTAAAGCGATTAACAACTGGGCGAAGTAAATATATTGCTTCCTTTACACAATTTTTATAATTGCTTGTGTTCATTTTGCAATATGTAATAATTTTATCTGTAGATACTGCGTTTCCTGTTTCTTGCTGCTTTCTTGCGTAACATCACGTCCTCTGAGAGCCGATCGGTGTTAGGCAAAACTGCAGTGTCTGAAAGATACTGCTTTTTTGCGTAATTTTGGGTGCCGTATGCGAGCCTCCGTGTCACAATTCTTGCATTTACAGAAAATCTTCTGTAGATACTGTTTTCTTACCTAACACGATTCGGCAGAATTAGAAGATGCGGCTTTTTTGCAATAATTATTGAACAATTATCTTGAAGTACTTTAAGTACGTATAAATTCTTGACGGAATGTTTTGTCGTTAAGGATCATATTGTCCATGGTTTCGAATGCCTGTGATTTCTTTACTGGAAACTGTAGATTATATTTTTCGCCCAAGTCTTCGGTTAGACATCCCGTCGAATATTCGGAATTTGTCTTAGCATCCGAAAAGCAAAACAGGATTTTCTAAAAAAATATATAAAATACACGTTTAATATAATTATTAAAAATTAAAAGCTCGCTTTAAAAATATACTGCAATCAATAAAATCAATAAATTTAATGGCTAGTAATATTAACACTAATCCCATTAACTGAAAATACCCATAAGTTTCATTTAATTCTTTCCTCTTTAGACACCTCGGGATTGAAAACGTGCCTGTCAATATCAGAAAAGCTTTTTTTCCCCGATTTAGAATAATTTTTCTTACTTTTTCTCTCATGCAAAGTTTTGTCCAACTCAGTCGAGGCTGTATCATAGAACATAAGTAAATTGAAAATTATTTTAATATAAATTGAATACTACATAATTTAAATAAACAAAATGCTTTACCATCAACTCTTTTCGGAACATTCCTGCTTGTGGATCCTTTTGGATTCATTAGGTCTATAATTTTATATCACAAATTCTGTATTAATATTTTTATTTCTTAAAGTTACAATAATATTAATATCAATATAAAATGGAACTGTACAAAGAAAGAAAAACTTAATTAGTTGAAGCGCCAACTGAACGTACTTGCTGGTTTCTTAATTTTTTCGCATGTGTAGCTTCAGAATCAGTCGTTTGAGAATCATTAGAAGCTAAAAGTAAGAGCACGAGAGTTTCATATAAAATGCTAATTACGTTTTAAGAATAAACTAATCATATTTAATTCTGTCCCTGGCTGATGACTGAGATTATCTTTTTCGGATTTTCTTATTTTCTTGAAAAATTAAATGGCGTTTTAGTATTGATTCCGATTGATGATCACTTCGTCGTGATTTATTTTTGCCAGATCCATTCTTTTTTATGGAAGAAGTGTCACTCGATGCTTATTTAAAAAAATTATATTGCAATATAAAATTTAATTTGATTTGAATTAGATTTTATTAGATTATATTTTTTAATTTATAATATCACTTCATAAGGGAAAAAATCGTATGAAGAGAGAAACAAATATCTTACTGGCACGATTTCTTCCAGAGGTTCTCTCAGAATCTAAGAAATTATTATCATCTATTTGATCTTGTAATGAATCAACATTTCTCATATTAAATGCAATATTTTCAGTCGAATACTTTTTTTTTGCAACTTAGGTGCCGAATTCATTAAATGATTTTGCTTATCGAAATTTACTTTCAGTCTATGAGCTTTTACTTGTTTATTTTTTGCATTCGGGGAACAGCTTCGTACAAGCCTATGCAGTTCTCGCGTAGTAGATGTATTGTATGGTGGTGGGGGAAAGGAGTGATTAAACACTTTAAAGTTTTGTCATACGTGACTCAAAATCCCGGAACGATATCTACTGCCTTCTTTTGTTCCTTTTGATTTTCTTGAATATTCTCCACATCTACAAAATCATTTCCCCACAGAAAATCGCCGATCCTCCAATGTACACCGAAATCGGTGTTCAATAGAGTTGCAACAAATTTGAGCCACACAGGTTCATTCGGAGAATCTAGGGGA
>NC_046662.1:19995554-20003138 GCF_010883055.1 Belonocnema kinseyi | reverse complement strand
TGTTAGGTTAGTCAAAACCTACTATATGACATTCAAACCACCAAAGCCGGGATGTACAAACTAAGTCGTGACCGTCTGCATCGAAATTGATGCCTGGTCGTTTGAACAAATTTCCGTTAGATTTTCTGCGGAAGTTCAAAGGTATCTTAGATATCTAATCTTGCAGTGGCAATTGTCATACATGAAACATAAGGAAAATACAATTGTATAATAAAAACAGAATTTTTTTTTTCGCGATGTGTAGGGATGTAAATTTGCATGAAACTTTAGCCTGATGAAAAGTTTCATGAAACATTGGGAGTTTCGTGAAACATTGCAATGTTTCAAATCTAGCGGCGGGAATAATCAAACTGATAAGATAAAAGCCTATTAGGTTTTTTCACTTCAATAAATAGCTAACTTCACTTCGTAGATTGCTGAGGAGAAAATAAGGGACCAAATGTATGGGATTCAGATCATTTTTGCACTATTTTGCTAACATCTTCGTAGAAGGTAATTTTTTCTGAATAAGTGTAGTTAAAAAATAGTTTTTATTTTTTAATTACTATTTAATAAAAGAACAAAATAATAATAATGATGATTAATTATAAATATATTACAGAAATAAAGTTTTGTTTCATGCATTTGATCCATTTCCCCCCCTCAGCTTTTAACAAAGTGAAGTTAGCTGATGGTTGAAGTGAAAATACCTAATTGAGGCATTCATATCCCATCTTTTTCCTGCCGGCTGATTTGATTTATTTTTCTGTTTTGTACTGTGGACCAATGATGCCAATGTTGGCACCCTGAGCTACTGCGCTTGCGTTATGGCTGACCTCTCATTGGCCGCACTTGGCACGCGATTCAAAATTACATTTCAAAAAAATTCTTTTAACTTAAGTAAATAATTATTAAAATATCCACAAGGATATATAAAAATTGTGTAACTTTGATTTCAGGCAAAAAAATACAACACATATATTATATTAATAACAGTTTATTTTCAGTGAATTCCAAAGACCAAATTATATTTTACAAATCATTTAATTTAAAAAGAAATTTCTTGGAACAGTGCTTGAAAATAATTATTTATAAGTTTTTAATATTTTGTATGTATTTTCTGGGAATCCATATAATTATATAACCTATAAATACATAAATTATCACGATTGCATTGTAGTTATGATTTCTTTTTTTTTTTACTTCAAGCGTCGTTTTGTCACGTCTCAATCGAAAAGAAAAATCTGAAATTTGGTTTTAGAATTATTAAAATATTATCACTATTATATTCTGCAATTAGCTTCTATATATCAAGCTGCTGAAATATCATATGGTATTTAAAAAAATGTGTCTATTAACAAATATTTTAAGAAATATTAGTCAGTCTTTCAAATTCAATGAAAATAAACTGTTATTCATCAAATATATATGTTATAAATTTGTTTCTTGTCTGAAATCGAAAGTTACACAATGTTTATACATTTTTGTGTATATTTTAATAATTATTTATTTAAATTACAAGAATTGTTTTTCAATGTAATTTTGAATCGCGCTTCAAAGAGTAGACAACCAGCGCTCAGCCCTATCGCACGCATGAATGAAAATTATTATGATTTTATTATTGCATTAAATAGTCCCTAAAAAAGAAAAACTATTTTTCAATTGCACTTATACAGAAAAATTACTTTCTACGAAGATATTAGAAAAATAGAACAAAAATTAACCGATTTTCATGCATTTGGTCAATTGTTATCCCCTCAGTAGTCAACGAAGTGAAGTGAGCTAGTGATTGGAGCAAAAATACCTTATCGTATATGCAGACGGTCATGACTTTTTCTATACATCCCGGCTTTAGTTTAAATGTCGACGGGCATGACTAACGTAACTTTTGGAAGTTGCATTAGGAAGTTATAGTTTTATTCCAAGTGACTGGTACGCCCTATTAAATGAAAGAAATTTGAAAATTAGGTAAATATTGTTTCAATTGGTTTCCTTATTAACAATTATTTAGACTAATATCGCAAAGCGAATAATTGCTTTGACAGGTATTCAGGTGGCTGACAGCGCGGTTCAGAACTCCACAACTCTGCATGAGCCAAAATTCAGTCCCCAAATGATACTTTCCCCTAGAAGCCCACATGGGCACCTACGTTCAGAGGAATACATTTGAGACTTGAAAACTCTCTCAAATGATCATTGGGAGCTCAATGAAATTTGAGCTGCAACAAATTTAAGACCAGCGTTTTTCTGTGCCTCTAGTCCAGTAAATACAATTATATCAAAAGTATATCCTGCTCTTCAACGACCTGTCCCTGTTTAATAAACAAATTTCTATTAAAATCAAATGTGTGTGTGTTATTTCTCAAGTATACTTATTTAGAATTGAATAGTAGTATTAAAAGATCTAATATAGTGGTCTTTTTAAAGAACTATTTTTTTCTCATTTCTTGATAAAATGTAACTATTTTGTTTAAAATTTTTTTTGTGAAAAATTAATTTATTAACTAATAAGGTAAGTATTCTATTTTTAGTTATTGTGTAATTATTTTAAAATTGATTTTCTTTAAAGGTTGTGTTTTTAGACGATAATTAATATTCTTGTTTGAAAATTCATCATTTCAGGTTAAAAATGCAACTCCTAAATTATAAATTAATCTAGTTTACTTAGAGATGCAAAAATTTGGTAAAAAATTAAACTAATCGGTTGAAAATAGCCTTTTTGTTCAAACCTTCAAAATTTTGATTTAAATTAAACTATTTGCCTTAAAAATAACCTTTTTTTTAATGAAAATGTAACTTTATGGAGAAAAATTAACTTTTTTGTTATAAAATCATATCTCCGGTTTCAAATTGAATCATTTTGTAGATTACTCATCCTTTCGACTTTAAAATTCATCAGTTTTGTTGAACACTGATGTATTTTGTAAAAAATTGTGTTTACTTGTAAAAAGGTAATATTCTTGCTGAAAAATTCATCTTTTTGGTTAAAGCGTGTGCTAATTGTTTAAAAATTTAATATTTTTTAGTCGAAAATTCAACTGCTTGGTTGAAAGTTATACTAATTTGTTAAAAATTTGCATTTAATGAGTCACTTCTTTGCTTCAAAATTCAACTTTTTTGATATTTTTTTTTGCTGCTAATTATTTTTTCATCTGAAAATGGCATTATGCCATTTAAGTTTAGCAATTTATCCGCTAATTTAATTTAATTCCCCTTATTTGAACAGGAATTGAAATCATGAATAACGATATAAACAAAAAAAAACATTAACACAATTGAATTAAAATATGAAATACTAAACATTTGAGCCTACACAAGTTTTTCTCTAAAATGTACATGATATTTCACTTTTCAGTCTCGAAATATGATTGGAGTACAGATTCCCGATAAATTCAAAAGGAAAAGACCGCATAAGTCTCATTGGTTCTAGTCTTCTAACCTTACACTTTCAGCGATCACTTATTAAACGCGCGAAATTACGTTAATTTGAAAACGAATATAGTATATATAAAGTAATTTATAAACTTGAATTTTGAAAATAAACTTTAAAAAAATGTTATTTAAAAGTTTTAAGGGAATTGATTGTTATTAATAAAAGACGATAATTGTTAATAAACCTTGGCTATCTTTTTGGACGAAATAGAATATTTCAGTCCTGCGAAGTCTTTTAAATTACAAATTTTACTTTTTTAATTGGTTTTGAAATTTTTTGAACGAACTGTCTTAATTTAGATTTGTAGAATTATTGACTATAATTAAACTTTTATTACTTCTAATGTTTATCTTTTAAATATAATTATAGTTTCTAATGATTTGCCCAAATATAATTTAATAAATTAATTTAATTTTTCAAATAAGCTTGTACTGGACCAAGTTTTTGGATCGTACGTATTTTTGGTATGATTAAAATAAGCCATAAACAAAGTATTATTCATTAGATGGTTTTAAGTTATTTATTGGATATTCAAGGATGTGTTAAATTAGAAGAATTATAATTAAAAATATTGCTTATTTGCTTTTTTGAGAAAAGCTATTTTTCGATTTTTTCAGCATAAGTATATGTTTAAGCGGCTCTTTATACGAAAAGTTAAGTACATTTATTTTTCACATCTTTCTGTAGACTCCTTTTTAACATAAAATAAATAACTCAGAAAATTCTTTTACTGAATCTATTAATATTACTTCACGCATGAAGAAGAGGCACAACGTAAAACCGTTTCCGCTCGTTTATTTTTACAGACATGGGCATAAAAACCATTTTTCTATTGATAGACTCGACGGATACCGTTTTCGTATTAATTGAAGGTTCTCGACAAAGTTCCCACATATCATTTTCGCTAGAAGGAAATGGATAAGTAAAAATTGAGTTTTGTATTTTCCAATTTTTTCCTTCTATATTTATTGATCGGACCGGCCCAAACATCCTTTCCAATTTTACAATTTTTCCATTTTTTAAAATGACAATATTATCGAGCGTTTTTGTGGAGATGATCATCTGCTTGTGTTTTACTTGAAGTGTTCTTCGCCATTAGTTTGTAGAATTTCTGTGGTGGGTGTAATTTTAGCTTTTCTTGGCTTTATCATGCATTCCTCGAATAACCTTCTACACAACTAAGCTAAAGGCCGAACTGCAGTACTTATTTTTATTTTACCTAATAAGCTTTAAAATGGAAAAGCTGTAAGTTTACTTAAAGAACAGCCCATTTCTCGAACATCATCAGCCACGTGAATCAGGTGATGAAAATTTAAAACCTGCGAGCTTCTCCCATAGAAACCAGGAAGAGTATCATATAAAATTCGTAGATATCGTTTAGCGATGTCGCGAAAGTCATGACATAATCTTTTGCTGTACAAAATTCTAGAAGCGACGTAAAGCAGCAAGAAGTGTTTGTATAAGCGTTTTGGAAGTACATTTTTTTGATACGACTGGCCCGCAATACAATAAGAAGAAGCGGAATTCAGTAGCTTTTCACTTTGCCCAATGCAAAATCGAACGTGTTTTTCGCTGAAACATTTAATTCAGGCTGAATGCGCAGTATAGGCGATGGCTGATGATGATGTTCACGTTGACACATGTTACGAAAAGATTCGTATGTCCTTTCTGGAGCATTTGCGGCAGGGTAAACAGTGCTTTTTGATATTTTCTTTGAACGTTGTACGGTCACCTTTCACACGCGTATTTTGCAACGTGGCTCACTGTGCATTTCAAAACTCACATTAAAATGCTTTCCTGAAATTTTAATTCCATCTGACAATAATTCGTTCAGTTCTTCAATGAACTGTTCCAAATATATGTCGGCACTCACAGGTTTCGTGCGTCCATAAAATATCCCCACTGGGAATGGCTGATATATATCAGGATCGTCGTGGATTTTACATGTCTTTAACCACATCTGTTTCACCCCAGATTGTGTCACAGGCATGCCATCAACATTAATTATTAATTCAATAAGATCGCTTATGTGAGTTTCAGCATGAACGCATCTTTCTAAATTTTTTTTTTACTCCAAAATAAACGAACTCTCCCACATCTCCATGTGCGCCTTCCATCTCAAGTAATGTGCATTTTACACTTGACGTTTTCAGAAACGTTTTTGAGGATTTAGGCAGGTCCGGCAACAATCTACGTCTGAAGATTTTCAAAAGCTTGTCAAGGTGAATCTGATTAAACCTAGATTCAATTGCCCACTTACGCAGTTGTCCGATTTTTATTATTATTATGACATCAGAAACCTGACTATCACTATCTGTTCGCTCCAAACTGAATTCACCGTGTTTGATGTCTCGCTACCTCCACTGCCGTCTACACTGGAAGATGATGAAGTATACCAATCGTATTCATTAGAAGCATTCGCAACACCCAAAGTATCCGTTGCAAGTGAACTCGCGAAGCTATTCTCTTTAACTCCAGCATTACTAGTTGGTATTATAAGCAGAGGTATCGCTTTGCCCGCTCACATTTGCAATCGATAACAAACTTGCGTTATAATTCCTATCGGCAATTTGGGGATCATCAGCGACAATACTTTCGACATTTTCGGTTCGTTTGTATATCCTCTCAATGTACAGGGTGGACACGCTGGGGCTTACATACATGGCGAGTTGAATGCTATCCGAATTGCACAACAGCAGGGGAGAAGCCATTATACAGGGGTATTTTCATATTTCGCGCCTTTAAAGTTGCTTTGGATCGGACATTCGGCCAAGTCCGTGCACTTCGGATCAAGTTTATGATAGTTTCCATGGTTGCGTTCGAAACTTCAAACGGTTATGTTCAGATTCACCTGTTTTCCCTAATCGTTGTCAGTAAATGTAGGCTATGTTAGTTTAAAGTTTACGCATGTAATATTTCATTCACTTAATTTGAAACATATTCTGTCTATTCATAACATACCTTTTTTATGCAGTAAAAATAAGCTTTAGGCACCATTCACTCTTCGCCCACTGGAAGCACAGAATATTATTACTATTTTATAGTATTTGTCACTTAGCAGCCATTCTATAATGTTATTGGCACAGAAAAAAATGACGTTTACTTCTCAGTTCACATGTCTCACTTCATTATTAATTAAACACTTATTATTTTTAATTACTATATAACATAACCTATATTGTTTTGACACTTGTATCCGTTTGAAGTTTTGAACGCAACCATGGAAACTATTATAAACTTGATCCGCAGATGCACGGACTTGACCGAATGGCCAATCCGAATGAAACTTTGAAGGCGCGTAATATGAAAATACCCCTGTATAATAGCTTCTCCTCTGCTATTGTGCAACTCGGGTAGCATTCAACTCGCCGTGTATGTAAGCCCCAGCGTGTCCACCCTGAATAACAATATTCACAGAGCTTACTTTTTTTATTTATTTTTATTATCCTATTAGGCCATTTTCCTTTCGAAATAGGCGTGAGTCACTCGGTGAGTAAGGCCGTAATGTGAGGAAGGGGGTGTGAATTTTTAGAATAATGAAGTGTTCTCGTGATTTTCATTTAAATAATACGTGCAAAACATGATCAATTGTATTAGGTAGTGTGTCAACTATTATAGGTTTCCCGTCATATAAGTTTTATACATCCGAAATAAGAAACAAAAAACCTGCAAATTCTACTAAACTGATCCTAAAAATATATTTATTTTTGTCTCAATATAAAAATATTAATGTTAATTTAGAAAATAAATTAGAATCTAAAATAAAAGTTTCACTGTTAGTTAAAAATGATCTATTTCGATCGAAAAAATCTTCAACTTCTAACACTTTTTCGTAATTATATTGGAAAAAGGCAACAAGAAGCAGTTATCACACTTAACTCGAGTCTGTTTTTAATTGATCATTATTAATTTGCAATTAATATAATTAAATAATTATCGATATTAATGTAACGCGACCCTATTTTGTCCTTCTCTTCTACATACAATAATTTTACTACTTTCCCATAAAATCGGAGAAATTTAAAGAATATTGCAAGCATTTAAACTGAATAAATATAGTTGCTTAGTATTTAACTTACAAGGAAACTATCCCAGGTGTCCCTCACCGATTTTGATGAAACTGCAATATGTTGTAATACATCGAAAAATAAGAGACACGTATTTTTTTTTAT
>NC_046662.1:19993852-19995454 GCF_010883055.1 Belonocnema kinseyi | reverse complement strand
CATGTATTTGAAAATCCATGAAATACTGTGAAATTGTTAAATGAAAAAATGTAATTTTTGGATTTTCCATTATTTTTTATGATGTCAAAATTTGAATTTTCAATTTTACAAGAAAACTGAACAAGTTATGATAATCTTGTAGGGATTTCAAAAAGCAAAATTTTTTCTTATTGACTTTTTTTAATATCGTGCGTTATTCGGCTTAAAATGTTAATTTTCGTGTATTTTTTGGAATTTTGTAAATCCTATAACTCTGGTAATTTTTGGGTTTGTAAAAAAGTTACTAGAATAAATTGTTCGTCTTTTTTAATGCAATGAATATCCATACAGTGAAGTTTTAAACTTTGAAAAAAAGTGTTCTAAAAAATATTAAAAATGTGCCAACTTTTTTAATTTGTGTACAAAATGGCCAAGGTCAATCTGATAGATTAATTTTTTTTAATTTATCGTGGAAACAGGCAGGCAGGCATAAAAACATACATGCATACATAATACATACATACAGATAGACAGAAGGACATCCAGATAGGCACATCCCGTGTGGAAAAATGTTCTGACAGTCTGGTTACAGGTCTGGCCCAGGTATGGATTTATCTAGACTGTCTAGTCTATAATATCTGATCTGGCTCAGGTCTGAGGCCAGTCTAGCTCAGGTTTGACCTTATCTCGACCGTCAAGTCTAGAAGGTCGTGTCTGGCCCAGTTCTGGCACTGATCAGCTAGCCAAGAAAAAAATCTATTGTTCCATTAGCAAATTTTTTGTTTTGCGTACTTTGAAAAAGTTACAGGGTTTCTTAAATGGTGCAAAATAAGAAAATTTAACTATCAAAACAAGAATTTTTTATCACCTTGACAGTCTAGTCTTGTTCAGGTCTGGCTTTGGTCAGCTAGCCAAGAAAAAAAAAGTTCTAAGTTCGATACAGTAATTTTTTTTTTACTTATTTCAAAGAAGTTAAAGGGTATTTAAAATGTTTGAAAATATAAAATTCACACTATGACAACAATATTTTTTTTTGTTATCACCTTGACTGACTGGTCTGACCCAGGTTCGGCGCTGGTCAGCTAGCCAAGAAAAAAATCTTCTCTTCCGTCAGCAAAATTTTTTGACGTACTTTGAAAAAGTAAAAAAAAAGTTCTAAGTTCAATACAATAAATTTTTTTACATTTCAAAAAAGTTACAGTGGCTATAATGCAGATTTTTTAACTAAAGAAGTTAATGGTGAAAAAATATAGTTTTCAAAGTCTTAAAAAAATAAAGTCGTTCCCAAGCAATTGGAATTCATTGCTTGACCTTCGGCGTGCAGACATTTTGCCAGTTAATGTCACAACTTGAAGTATTCTGATACTACTTGGTTCCAACCTCCTGGATACCCTGCTAGTTTTTGTCGATTAAGTTTGACAAACTGTGAAAAGTTTCTTGTTATTTTTATAATAATATATTTATATAGCCAGAAGTTAGCTGTATACGCGGAGGCATAAAATGTAACAAATCTTCATTAAGTTACAGTCTGTCAAGTTAAAGCGTGGGTGGCTTTACTCGCAGTCGTTAAGGTGTATCGACATGATTTTGGTGTCAAAATATTAAGAAGAGCTCCCTCTTTCA
>NC_046662.1:19989997-19993752 GCF_010883055.1 Belonocnema kinseyi | reverse complement strand
TTGTAACTAGACTCTCCACCCTAGACGCTTTAAGATATCGTTTTAGTTAATTATTAGGAGACGCAGCAATGGCGCACCACAACTGCGATGTAGAACACGATGCGATAGAAAATTCAATTGAGAAAGTCTGTATTACTGAGGTTAAGGACATAATTTAGAAGTTAAAAAATTGTAAGACTGCTGTGTAGACCATATATGTAACGCTTAAGTCATAAAAATTACATTGGAAATGAGCAAATTCACCTGATGAAAAAACGATAGAAGTTGAAATAAAATGTTTAATAACAAAGTTTCTTTTAAAGAATGCGCAATGTTCTTTAACGAGACAATGAACTTAGGTCTGTTTTAATACCAATGCATGTTATGAATTGTAATAATATACATTTACGGAAATGATATACTATTTCAGGGACAAACTTGAGTCCGAAACACGAGATGTGTGATGAGAATGTATTCGGTAAAGCCGAAGGAGCTTTAGCAAACGAGAATTCACAATAAATAATGACTGTCTTCGATGCTTTGAACTTTAGCTTAAAAAAACCAATCCATTTTGTTGAATGTACAAATTTTTCTTTCTGAACATAAGCAAGAAAGCTTAAACTACTTAGAAAGATGTGTGGGCAGATTAGGTTGTAGAAATGAAGGGAATTACCTTGTGTGACGGGTCGAGAAGATCGAATTTTTCGTTCTTGCATAAATTGATTCCTAAACACGTTTAGAATATGCTGGCAAAATGATTTTAGAATATTCGAAGTTGTTGGGAAGTTATATATATATATACATACATACATACACTTGTATAAAAAGAGATTTAGAGGGCCACATATTTTTTCAAACTTACCATGTGACGAGTAGGCCACGTGACCGGGCATTGCAGATTAATGGTGAGTTAAGATTTCATATTTTGCTTGAATATACGCGTTTTTCTAAAAACTGTGTTTTTATAACTTGTCTAGACCGCAAAATTTAAAAATTAATTTTCAAAAGCCTATCAATTTCAATATTTTCTTAGAATTTTAGTTCATTCTATCATCACAGGTTTACAGATTAAAGTGTTCGATTTTTTTATTTCAGATAAGCCAATCAGCCGGAATCATGGAGACACTTAACAACCTTTTTTCAAGATGGATGTCTTCGGCGCAGTACAGCTCATGTTCTTATGGAGATTTATGTCTAAAAATTTTTTCACACACTACTGAAATGTTAGTAAATATATCATAAAAATTTAAAGTTCTACCTTCTTATTGGTTGTATAAAAATTCATCAAAAATGCTTAAGAAATCGGCCGCCACATAGGGTGACCCCCTTAAGCAGATTACAAAAAGCTACAAATTAAAGTTTTTTTCTGATCTTACTCGTGGTTCTTTAAACCCTTTGTGAAATCGTCAGCGCACCATAACACGATTATACGAGGCGAAAACGGGAGATACTTACCCTGCTCTGAGCTTCCGGTTTGGAAGCATTCGCCCTGAGATCGGAAACGAATCTTACGAGGCGTAAACTCAATTAAGCCCTGCGCACACGACTGCGAATTAACTGTCCGATTTCTTCGGACTACTTTAGACCAGGTCCTCAATTTTCCATTATATTTGTTCGTCACCAGTGGATTAAAGCGAGCTTAAGTGCCACTCATCTCACTGAAATTAAACCGTGGATCTTATTACTTTAATTCCTCGTTTTCACAGAACTTGAATTTGACAGGGCCAAAAATGTATGTATGAGAATTTATAGACTTTTCCGGAATAATCACGAAACTCAAATAAAACAATAATTTTCAAAAAAAAGTCGCGTGACTACAACTCCGTGTTTCATAACATATTACGACCTTAATTTAGTCGTTCCAATGTCCCTATTCCATACATTTCTTCCACTACTCCCCATTCTTTCGTCTACTTCTCACTCCCTCATTTCTCCTACTATCCCTCTCTTTACTTACCCTTCAATTTCCCTCCATTCCTCTCCTTTCTACTAGAATTCCTTTCTTCTACTTCCCCTTCCGTCACTTTCATACTTCTTTCACCTTTAAAACTTTTCCAGCTTCCCTATTTTCGCTCTCGTCTATTCTCTTGTATCGTATTCCTTCACTTTTCCTATTCTTCCTACCTTCCAATCCCTCACTTTCCCTACTTCCCATCTCCTCACATCTTTTACTCCCATCCTCTCACTTCTTATACTTTCTCTTCTCTCACTTTCCCAATATCCTCTCCCCTTACACTTCCTCTACTTCTTCTTTACTCACTTCCTCTCCTGGGCAACATATGAACTCGAACGAAATCATAAGCTTTTGTTTTCGGGGCTATGAAAACCTAAAAAAAAGTAGGTTCCTGTAAATTAGAATTAAAGTCCGTCCTCTTCTTACCCCTTCGCCTACTTACCATCCTCTCCCGTCTCATACTATTCCTACCCTTACTTATTCTTCAATTCACATCCCTTCTCTTACTTCTCCAATCTATAATTTCGCTCGCCATATGCACCCTACTTCCCCCCCCCTCACGTCCCCTATTTCTCTCACTTCCATAACTCCCCTGCTTTACTGTTTCCCTATCCCTTACTTGCTAGGTATCTTCTTTCCTCACTTCTCCTACTTTTCTACTTTAACACTCCGCTCTTCTCCTATTTCCCCTCCTTCCCATCCCTCACTTCCCCTTTCTCTCCTCTCACTTTCACAACATCATCTATCCTTACTTCCTGTGATTCTTCTACCCTCACTTCCTCTAATCCTTCTACGCTCAATCCCCAACCGGTTAAAAGTACGACGGACGGATACTCGACTGAAAATATAAGGGTTTCCGCCCGCGGCTAAGAACCCTGCAAAAGTATCTGGATTCCCATTAACAGTTAAACTATTTTGCCCCTTATATGGAGAAAAATTTGAGTAAAAAAATACATTTTAAAGAAAATATTTCAATTTCGAACTAAAATTTTTCTCAAATTGTGTTTAAAAAAAAGTTAAACGAACAAAAAATCGAATAGTTCAATTTTAAGTTAGAAAAATACATTTTTAACAAAATGGTTACATTTTTTAACATTTTTTAAATTTAAATAAATCAGTAAGTGGGAGTGTGGCCACAGGGCCGAAGTGTAACTTCGTTGGATACCTTTGAAATTTTTCGTGAGGAATCATTATTAAAATCAAAGGTAGGCGTTTCATCAAAACATCATTAATAAGAAATTTGTAGCACTATTTGGGTTAACAACTTATGTCTAATTTTGTTTTCCGAAGCTTGTATTGTTTGTCTAAGAATTTAGTTTCTTAATTTTTTTTTAAATAAAATAAAAACAACGAATCCTATTGAAAAATGATTTACAACAAATTTTAATGTTTTTTTTTACGAATAAAACAAAAACTACGTGTTCTAAAAAAATGTGATCAGTACAAAATTTGCATATATTGCTTGGATGTATAATTTTTTTAAATTCATCTTTTTTTCAAATCTTACATAATTTGACGGCAACATGGAATTTTTGATTATATTTTTTAAGATCAAAATCAAAATTTTCGATTTTTCATGGAAAACCAAAAAGTTCTTAAGACAATCTTGGAGAAGTTAAAAAAAACGTTTTTGTTCACTTGACTTTTTATCGAAAAAAGTCGTAAGGATACTACTTTCTGGATCAGAGGGTCTCGAAACTTAAAGATTTTATGAAAATCGACTAAGGAAACTATCCCAGGTGTCCCTCACCGATTTTGATGAAACTGCAATATGTTGTAATACATCGAAAAATAAGAGACACGTATTTTTTTTTATCGGCCA
>NC_046662.1:19986923-19989897 GCF_010883055.1 Belonocnema kinseyi | reverse complement strand
TTCCACTCACTTCCTCTACTTTCCCACTGCTCATTTCCCATCCCTTCCTCTTCTCTTATTTCCTATACTCCCCCACCTTCTTCTCCTACTTCTAATCCCACCACTTCCTCTACATTTCATCTACCAAACATCCAGTTCTGATATTTCCGCTCACTTTCTTTACTTCCCCATCCCTCATTTCCCAACACATCTTTTTTTCTTTCCTCTACTCTCCACTTATTTCCCCTACTACCAAACCTATCATTTCCCTACTTCCCATCTCGTAATTTCCCCTTACTTCACCTCCTTGGAAAAAACGACGGACGGACACCCGACCACAACTATAAGGGTTTCTTCCCGGGGCTGAGAAACTCTTGAATTTAACTAAATTCAAAATATCCATAATTAGTCCAAGTTCTTTTTTGGAATTTCAAAAACTACGTCATACTGTTATGGGAGAGGAGGGTTAATAGACTTTGTAATTATTCCTTACCAGGGCGAAAATGTAACTGTTTTGTTGAAAATTCATCTTTTTGTTGTGAAAATGCAAATAGGTTGGTAGAAAATTCATTTTCTTTGAGTAAAAATTCAACTAATTCAACTATTGAAATATTATTTTAGTTTTAATTTCAACTTCTAGGTTTCAAATTAGCTGTTTTTTTAAGAAATTATATTTTTGTGTAACAAATTTAACTTATATGTAAAAAATTCATCTTTTTGGTCTAATTATTCCACAATCTGAAAACCAATTAAACAGTTCGGTTGAGAATTAACTTTTTTGTTGAAAATTAATATTTTCTGGTCGAAAAGGTGATTGTATTAATGACCATTCTTCTTTTTAATTAAAAAGTTTTTAAAAAATGTAATAAAACTTCTGATATTTTATTGAAACTTCACCTTTTGCTAGACAGTTAATCTTTCTGGTTGAAAATTCATCTTTTTTCTAGAAATTTAATTATTTATGCAGAAACCTCAATTATTCGGTTGAAAATTCAATTCTCTATTTGAAAATTTAAATATTTTGTACAAAAATATTATTTTTGTGGAAAGATCCAGAGTTTTATAAAAAAATTCAAGTATTCAGTTGACAATTCGTCTTTTTGATAAAAAAAATCATGTTTAAAAACTGATTATTTTTTGCTATAGCCAACTAAGTGTGCAACAATGGCAATTTAAAATAATAATCAAGTTGTTATTAGCCTGGCACAACGTGCGGGATCATTTGCACAATGGGTTACATCTTAATTATTCTCTCAAATGTCAATGATAATATGCATTCATGGAACACTTGTGGCATGCATAGCAAATATTATATACCTGTACGCGATGCAAAACCAGCGTGAATTCGGTGGTTTACATTGATTATAGGGTTCGAATGAAATTGTTTACGCAAACATAGTGCCCCTTTGGGCATTAGTATTACATCCTCAGAGATCGATTTGGATGAAACACTGTTTTCGATTTCGCTCTATTACACGCTCGTATTTTCTGCGGCACATTAGTTACTCATTATTATCGACCATTTGCACGCTCTTCATGCAAATTATTCGAAATGCCTGTACATAAAGTACGGGACTCTGGTGCAGATATATGCTTGTCCGTTCTATGATGCAATGATCAAGATTTGTAATAAAACAAAGTTTTTAACACTTGAAGCCTCTGCAGAAAAAACGTATCAACAAAAGTTTTCTGTTCATGGAGTTTTAAGACTTTATTCCTTTTTATATTCTCATGATAAAGAGAAGGTATTTTTTTGTGTGAAAAATGACTTTCGCGGATTCCATCAAATGTCGGCGTTTTGAGGCCCCCTGAGGCAGAAAAAATAGTTTTTACGTCGGTGTCTATCTGTGTTGTCGTTCTCGCCGTAGTAGTCTATAAAGAAAGGACGATTCGTTGGATGAAAATTCAAAAAATTAGAGCATTTTCAAAATTTTTGAGATCATTTTCTTCAAGATTAAAAAATGTTATGTACGCATTTTAGTTGTACTCGGAAACTTGAACCATTTATCCTCATGACTTTTTTCCATAAAAAGAAAATTGTCAGAGTTAAAACATTTTCCAAATCCAATAAAAGAAGATTAAAATTTGGAGCCAAACAACGCGCGATATGAAAAAAAGTCAAGGGAAAAAACGTTGCTTAGTTAAATCCCTACAATAATATCGTAACAACTTTTTGCATTTGTTTAATAATCCTGAATTAAAATTTCATTCGCACGGAAAATAATGATAAATCAAAAATTCTACTTTGCGATACGAAAAAAGATTAACAGACAAAAGTTGTGCACACAAATAAGATATACAAATTTCTTCTAAACTACTTGTTGATAGAACACGTATTTTTTGTTTTATTCCTAAAAAACAAAATTAAAAATGAAAAAATGACATTTCTGGACAAGCGTAACAAGCTCTGAAAAAAATGAATTAGGAAAAATTATTCTTGCAAACAGAGCTACAAATTAGTCAGGAATAATTTTTAGATAGGACGAGCAGATTTTTTTTCAATCGTAAAAACATTTTTAAAAAATGGGTGAAAAAATGACAAACAAGAGACACAAAAAATTAAGGGACAAAGTTGTTCGGCGAAAAAAGATCTAAAAATTTTCTGATAAACGCTTTTTATAAAAAAATATGAAAAATATAAAATTAAATTTTTGGAAAAACGACGCAAGCTACAATAACATTTTATTTAACCAAATTTGTTCCCTAAATTATATCTTCAAATTTGATCAGAACCACTTACGCTAGGATACGTATTTTTAGTTTGAATAATAAAAAATAACATTGCAAATTAACCAATTAAATTTATGGAAAAACGACACAAGTTGCACTAATATGGTTAATAACCATTTTTAAATTCTCATTCTAATGAGCATGTATTGGTCTTATATAAAATTTGACTTACAAGGAAACTATCCCAGGTGTCCCTCACCGATTTTGATGAAACTGCAATATGTTGTAGTACATCGAAAAATAAGAGACACGTATTTTTTTTTAT
>NC_046662.1:19983319-19986823 GCF_010883055.1 Belonocnema kinseyi | reverse complement strand
GAATTGACGGGAAATAAGGAGTGGGAAAGTGGAGGAAGTGACCGGAAATATTGGGAGAGAAAGTGTAATAGGAGAAATGAGGGATGGGGAAGTGATCAGAAGTGAGGGAGAAGTAGTAGAATTCGGGGGAAATGATAAGTGAGAAAGTGAAAGAAGTAAGGATAAATGAGTAAGCGGAAGTCAGAGAACTTAGATGAAATGAGGAGTTGAGAAATTACGGAGTGATAGTAAAGAAAAAATGGGTAGAATTAAGGGGAACGGGAAGTAGGGGAAATAGACGAATTGATGGAGTACGTTGTGAAGGGCGAAGTAGGGCAAGTGAGAAGAGGGGGAAGTGGACGCGGAATAGTTTTGAGAAGGAGAGGCGAAGAGAAGGTTGAAGTGTGCGGAGATAAAATAGGGGAATATAGGGGCAGTAAAGTAGGGAACGCACTGTGAGAGGGAGAAATTTGAAGAATTAACAATCAGTTAATGGCTTAGTAGGCTACGATATCCTCTTTTTGCGGGCAAACAGTGCTTACTTTGACTAATTTTTTCGCATTTTTCGTTCCAAGTAGTGCTTATCACTAGACATCAGTTTCAAAGCCGAAACTTCTGCCTCGTCTAGCATATCCTAATGTGCGATACCACATACGTTTACGGGGCAGGGAGCGTCACTTGGGAAGTGTAAAGGCTGTTTATAGAGCATGTCAAGGCATGGCATTGGTGCTTGGCTGGCTTTGTAATTATTAGCTCTGCTCTGCTCTGTTCATTGTCTAATTGAAGTACGATTCAATCGCCACTCATGTGTGACAATTATAGAAGTCGACTTTACATTAAAAAAATATGATACTCTTCGTATTTTGTAAAAAATTTCTCGCCAATTCTCTTATCTACTAGAATTAATTTTAATTTAGTGGATAGTGTTTAAAAACACAGAAAATACTATAAAACAGTTGATATTTTCAACCAAAAATATATTTTCTACTAAAATAATTGAATTTTCAATCCAAGCAGAAAAGAATATCTCAATAAAAAAGATAGATTTTAAAGAGAAAATGAGATAGTTACATTTTCAGTTGAAGAAATCAATTCTAAACAAAAAATTTGTCCAAAAAATAGTTGAATTTACAACACAAAAAAAAGATTGTTTGTCTTAAATGATGAATCTTTAACAACAACAAAAAAGAATTAATTCTTAGCCATATAGTTACAATTTCAACCAAGAATATAACTTTTTACCAAAAACATAAGTTTTTAATAAAATGCTTGAATTTCCAAATAAAGTAGATAAATTCCCAATCAAAAATTGAATAGTTCGATTTTAACTTTAAACAAAATTTTAACCAACAACAGTTAAATTAATCAAAAAAAGATGAATCGAAAATAAAAGTTGTATCCTCATCCAAAAAGAGATAAATTTCTAACCAAATAAGTGCATTTTTAATAATAATAATTAAAATTTTTATACAATAAGAGATGCATTTTTCAAGCAAAAAGAAGAATTTTCAGCCAAGAAAAATGAATTCTTCACCAAGAAGATTTATTATATATATTCTACAGCAAAATACATTAACTTTCAACCAATTGTTGTTGATTTTGCAACGAACGAAGATAATTTCATTGAAAATAAATTTTTATGTACTAAATTGATATTTTTGGATAAACATTAAACTATTCATTTTAAAACTGAATTATTTTGTTAGGGAGTCATTTTATTTGTGAAAAATGAAGTTTTTCAAATGAAGGGTTATCTATTCCATTTTTTTAATGAAAATGTATCTTTCATGGCCGCCAATCATCTTTCTTAGTCAAAATTTAACTTTCTTGGGTGAAATTAAACTTTTTTATTGAAGATTAATTTTTTGGATCAAACTTAACTTGTTTATTTGAAAAGTTGACTATCGTGTTAAAAAGTAATTTTTTGGTGAAAAATTAATTTCTCAGCTGAATAGTTACTTATTCCATTTCTGCGTAAAACTGTATCCTTTATAATTTGTAGATTCATCATTATGGTGGAAAATTCAACTACTTTGTTTAGAATTCATCGTTTTAGATTAAAAGTTATACTTCTTGTTCAATATTTTTCTTTTCTAGTCAAAAACCTATCTACTACAGAAACACACAGAATGTAAAAACTAAATTATCAATGTGAATCGCGACTTGGGAGAGTCAACATGTCAAGTCACGTCGAGTGTGGGTAGCACTCGGATGAGTGACCACCTGCGGTACATAACCCGTTTGTGTATTCGCTGCGTTGTAAATAATGTCGAGCGGCTGACCGCGAAAGGTGGTTTTCTGCAGTTTTCTTTCCCCTCGCCACATTTTCAGGTAAATCACAGTACAGTTAAATTCTTAGATAGGCCCCCCTGATGTAGTTCTTCCGAGAATTGACGCAGCGCCTAAAGAAGGATTACAACGAGCTCCAGTGGTTGTGCGGTGGTCACTCAGGCGTAGCAACACAAAAGTGTTTACATCCGGAGAAGAACTCTTTCGGGTTTGTTTCCCACCACCACCAATCTTTAAAGCCGGTACAGTCTCAGAGTTCCTCTGTACTCCTAATAAAGTAGCCGCGAGTTATCACAGGTTGTGATTGAATTCATACAGTGATTCTAAGTCCGCCCAATTAAAAAAAAATTTACAGGCCCACACCTACTAAAGTGAAGTTGTCTGAAGCTATATGTCCTCATGCTAAAGGACCTAAATGTTGCTTTAGCAGCGCGGTTGTCCCGTGTATAAATATCTTTTTCACAGGGCTTTTATAATAAAAGACAAACTACAATGTTTTTTTGTTGTTGGTTGACCGAGAATCGAACTTCTTTATTTATCGTTCTAATTCACTCATTATTTATCCGTATTTTTATACTACCAGGAAAATAACAGGGAATACTTGTATGTCATGCTAATACTGATTAAAACTCAAATAGAAAATTCAACACATTTAGCAATGAATTTCCTTTCATGATCACAACCACCATGCTTTGTCCGCTTCGAACGCGACCGAGAAGCGAGGAGTGCGCAGTTGCTAACAGCTCACTTCTTTCGCACACGACAACTTATATTTCTGTTACCGTTTAGCAATTTTAGAAAACTATTTAAACTTTTTAGAGACCGTTTTTTAATTTTGATAAGAATTTAGTGAATTTACTATAAAATTTACTGAATTCAGTTTTTAGCAACTTATTTTCGTTAATTTCAGGTACTCCCGCAGAGTTACCCTCTCCCTACAGTGTCACTTAATTTGTGACGCTCCGAAATGGGCTTAATTTAAAGTAAAATTTGTATAGTGTCATATTGTAACTTTGTAGTAAATAGGATAACGTGTATATTAAGTGTAGGTAAACTGTAAAGAGGGATGAAATATCTGTTATCTGGTTGCTCATAATTCACATTGAGACAGTTTCCTGAGAAATTTCTAAATCAGAACCTCGGTGGCATCGATCGAGCTTTTCGTTAGTTTGGTATTTCGTATCTATAGCTATAAACTTGTGTTTGTGTATGGATGAAACTATGTAATAAGTAGCA
>NC_046662.1:19968048-19983219 GCF_010883055.1 Belonocnema kinseyi | reverse complement strand
AAGGGTTCGAAGGATGAGGAATGAGGAAGAGGGATAAGGAAGTTGAGATAAGGACTCGCTGAAGAAGGTACTTACATTGTGTGAGTATTAGTACGTGTTTCCCGAAGGTTTCGAAGTCAGATCAAAGGGGCAAACAACCATCTAAAGCAGATTAGAGAATATTGATCAGAAGATCTATACGTAATACTCTAACAAACTAATATTTGTATCTTCATTGTGTTTTATAAACAGAAAGTTTAAGAAATCAAACCGAAAGTTCCTTAAATTCTGAATATTCTTTTAAATAGTTGAAGCAAAGAAGTGGGTTATTTCCAAAATTTTATCCAGCCAAATCGATTTTAGGGTTGTTTAAAAATTACGTCACTCTGTCAGAAGGAGAGAATTTAGCAGCTTTTGTGACGTTTTGTGAACTAGGGGGAGAGGGGTGAACTCCGAATGTAACATTACATATGAAAAATGTAATTTTGTTTGTTTGAAATGTTAAAAAATGACTATATTAGTGATTTTGTTTTACACGTTAAGCATCTAAAGACAAATCAATTCCTCGCTTTAAATTATTATTATTTTCAGTTGATTTTTAACCAAACAGTACATATTATTACATTTTTCAAATAGGAATTTATATAATTATAAAAAAATCTCACATTTCTACAATTGGTCATTCTACAGCATCTTTTAAGCAATATGTAAACAAAAATAGATATCTTTTAATAAATTGAGCTCAGTGCCTCTATTTTATAACATTTATTCAAGATCGGAATAAAATCTGCATACTTTTTTACCAACCGTTTTTATACACTGAAATTGGGGCATAAGAAAATAAATGAATTTAAATTATATTTTCAAACTACTTCCTTTCTTTTTGGTTTAGAGTTTATCTATTTTGATACAAAATTCTAATATTTATTTGGGAATTTAACTATCTTGTCGAAAAATCGTTTTTTATTTGGATAAAAATTAATATTCATGACTAAAAATGTGACTTTTATCATCTCTTTAGTTCAAAACTATTTAAGAAAAAAAGCTTTTTTTAATCAAACTCAATTCTTTCAACTGAAAATTTAACTATTCTATTTTTTGATAAAAATTGATCGTGTTTAGTACTAAATTCCACTATTTGCTTGAAAATAAGCTCGGTTGTTGATAATTTATATTTTCGGCTTAAAATTTAACTGTTGCGTAATCGTTCTTTTTTCTATTCACCTTTTAGCGAAGAAATTCGACTTTTGTTTGAATATTTTACTGTTGTCTAGAAAATGTGCCTTTTCGATTTAAAGATTGAAAAATTTGGTTAAAACTTTTGTTTGATATTGATGGAAAAATCTTTCCACGTAGAAAATTCAGCTCTATTTTTGAAATCTTATTTTCGATGTTAGAGTTTTTGACCAGGTATATCTATTGAAAGTTTTGATCTTAACTTTTTGTCTAATGGTCTAGAATCAATATTTTTTAATATTGATTTCAGAACATCAGACCGGAAATCTGGACGACCCGGGCTTGGATTCCAGTGGAGCTAGAGAACATTTTCCCACCTTCTTAAAAATCAATATAAAAAAAAATTGATTTTAGATCCGTAGACAAAAAATTAAAATCAAAATTGAGATGACGGATGCAACAACTCGACAAGCGCTCGAAACCGCGTAAAAGTATTGTCCATCCGGGAAAATATACCGGAAAAAAGTGGTCGAAACGTAAAATAAAATATACATTTGTATTCAGCTTGACGCAGCCGACAAATATTTCTTATGAAAATTTTTGATTCGATAATTATTACTTAAGATAAACAATAAAAACTTAGAAAATTTTCTCATCAAAAATCGATGTTTTGTAAAACAAAACTCGCGATTATTCGGCCGATTGTTGATAAAAATGCTTGAAATTGGTACAGTTTATTCTTAATATATAAGCGATGACTATAAACAACGCACCTTGTTTAAAACGAGAATATGTTTGTTTTTATTTAATAGCAAATTGATTCCGAACGAAAACCACGTTTTGCCAACTTCGACGAGTGGGACGGTCATCGAAAAAATGTTAGTTGAAGTAAAATATCGCGATAAAGTTGTTCACTAGACTTTCAGAAAATTTTTCTGAAAATTTAAAGAGAATCGGTCGAAAATTGTGGAAATGGCAGCGAGTTGAAGTCAACACACGCAGCCGCTGCATTGCTTCGCTTATCGCCCTTTGTTTCTAAGCAACTAGCCAGCAGCGGCAAAGAGCAACAAAATGCTTCAGCGGCAGCGTGTTTTTACTTCAACACGCTGCCATTTCTACAATTTTTGACCATTTCTCTTTACTTGTCGAGTTGTTGCATCCGTCCTCTCAATTAGCTATTGTTGAAATTTCTTCTTTGGGTAGAAAGCTTATTCTTGTCTCGTCGATAATTAATTCTTTTGTTGTTAAAAATTTAGTTCGGCTAAAAATTTAAGTTTGTAGGTTAAAGATGAAATATGCGTTTACACATTCTACTATTTTGTTAAAATTGATTAATTATTTTGTTGAAAATTCGTGTTTTTGGATTCGGAATTTATCTTGTTTGGTAGAAGAGTCCTCAGTTGACAATTCAAGTGTCGTATAAAAATTTCGCCTTTTTATTTTACAACTTAATTATCTTTTGTTAAAAAATTAGACTAATCGGTTTAAAAAATTGACTTTGTAGGTTAAAAATTCAACTATTTGAGTCAAAATTCGCCTCTTTTGCTGAAAAATTCAATAATTTGGTTGTAAATGCGACTGTTTCGTCTAAAATTAATTTTTTTCATTTTCTGAATATTTAACTTTTTGTTTACAAATTATATTTCTTGTTTAAAAATTTATTATTTAGGGCTTCAAAGTAAACTATTTTCTGAACAATTTGTCTATTATTTTGACTGATTGAATTTAATGTGGTACCCATACAATTATTTTACTTGAATTTAATTCAAGTATTATCTTTTTGTATGTTTTCTGTTTTAATTAGGGCGTTTATCAAATGAAATTAAAAAAAAAGTTTGACATAAAAAGAGGAAGGGAAGTATTCATATTTGTGAATTCACCCTGTAGATTTAAGCTCTGTTTGATGATCTGTGACGAAGAAGGGGAGGGGTGGAAAAAGTTTTAAAAGTTTGCTCGCTCACGTTTAAAATTGCTCTATCGTGAAAAATGAGAGTGAGGGTTTAGGTATAAGACGAAAAATGGAATGTTAGCTTTAGAAATCTGAATTAGAAAAAAAAAACAATTTTTATGTTTTCATTTTTATGTTGAGAGTTTATTTTCTATTTCATTAATCAGAAACTGTAATGGGACTTCAAGATAGTTGATTACATCGTGGCAAAGTTGGTGGATTCACTTATTAACTTATAGCTGCCTTAAGTTCACATTAAACTTATATTAATTACGGCGCTCGATCTTATCGTGAAGCTTTATTACCTCCACTCAAATCAAGCACTTAGTTTGAAATTTGATCAAAATTTCCACGATTTATTGTTCAAGTGGTTAAGTTTGGTTGTGCATGATTGATTTTTCTTAATTGAAGTTAATTTAACGTTTCCTCTCTTTATTTTTAGACAACAGATAATGCATATTTTGTGTATTTTTTACATTTATAAATTAAAGAAGTTAGGTTAAATTATTTATTAGAAAGATATAATTTTTGAGATTTTTATTGAATAATTATTCTATTTTTTTGAACATTAACAATTTATGCTGAATATGTGTGTATAATTTTTTTTTAATAGTTTGAAATTTTTTAAATTGCAAGGTTTAAAATGTTTAACTATATATTTCAAAGCTATGTTTGTAATCTTAAGTATTTGGGAAGGTTTTTAGCTTTAAGTTATTCATTTTTGAATGTTTGAAATAAAAAAAAAGTTTCTTTATGCGTGTTAAATTTCAAGTAACAAAATGTAAATGTCTTCCATTTAAAATAGGCAAAGTTTAAATCTTTGTTATTTAAAATTTTTCAAAAAGGAAATTTTTGTATTTTTCAATTTGTTTAGTTTTCAGGTTTTTTATTTTAAATTATGGAACCTGAAATTTCTAAATTTATTGATCAGTAGAATCTCGCATTGAAGAGTTTTCAAATCTTGTTTTTTGTGATAGTTTCTTTTTAACAGCTTTCAAACTAAAATTTTTGAGTAATAAAAATTTTAATTTTAAATGCTGGATAATGGAAAATCGTTCCATTTCATACGTTAAAAATTAAAATAAGCTCATTTGTGAAATTTTCAAATATTAAATTTTGTAGGGTAAGTTAGGTAATTTTAAACGCTTTGCAGGCTTTTACTGAAAACCGTACGATTATTATGATTCGTTTAGATAATTAAAAATTTTTAACAATTGTTTAATGAATATCGTTATCTTTATATTAACAGAAATTGCCTTTCTTTAAAAATGTTAACTTTTAATTTAAAAATTGTTAAATTGGATACCATCTTCTGGCACATAAAAAAGCATATATTTTTGGCATGATAACTCTTGTCATGACAACAATCACGTCTATATAAAGAAAAGTTTAATATGATTTCAAGAATTAAAATTATATTATCATTTATGTTTTATGAAAAAAACGCGATATTTTAAGACAAAATTAAAAGACACGATATAAATTATTTTAACATTAGTATTTGTAACTTAATTTATTTACAATCGCTTCTTAACAATTTTTTTAGAAATTTTATTTTAATGAATCCTGGCTAAATCTTTAAATATCGTTAATTGTTTACAAAATGCTTTTTATTGAAAAAATTGTTGAACTATTTGAGCCAAAGAAATTTTAAAAATTGGAAACATTTGAGTGGTAGTAAATGTTTTATTTGAAAAAATAGGCAATCAACTGTTGAAATGAAACCTTTTTTTTCAAAAATGGGTAAGAAATAATAGAAAGAAAAAATTAACTTCCAAAAAACATAGTTAATTTAAATGTATTTGTACGTATAAAAATTTTTATTGAAAAGAATACGACCTTACTTTCATTTAAAATATTAAATTTAGAAACCAGTAATGGCAAATTAATCAATTTAAAAATAATTTTAGTTTAAAACGTTATATTTTTACTATTTTACCTGCTGTTTCTGAATTTTTATTTAGTTGTAAATAACGTGAATTTATAGTTAATATTTAATGGAAAACACTATAATTTTATCCTTAAGTTGCAATCGCATTATTATATTACCCTTTTTAGTTTCAAATACCTTTAAATTATGAATAAAAATTCTTCTTTTATTCTCGGAAAATATAGGTATTTAAAAAAGTTATTAAAATTTACGTCAAAGTTCTTGACGCTCAAACTTATACCTTTTTTTACATAAATAAAGAGAAGATGCTTTCTACTTTTAGATAAAGAATCATTGCCTCAGAGTTTCCATTCTTCGAGCTGTAAAACTTTAATGTGTGCATTTAAAAAGTTCTGATCTCCTCTTTTATATGTCTTTGATTCGCAAAGTAGCAAGCTGATTTCTGTAAAGTATGTTTGATATCAATGTTTTAGTGACTTCAAACTTTTATGGACGTTTATGGTTTAAAGTGCGACTCCTGATGTAAAATTTGATCATAGTTTGCGAATTTTGCGAAAGATTCATGTTCCACTTTTTTGTTATAGATTAAAAAAAATCTTATATAGAATTTCAGAACTTTGTATACGATTTACAGACATTTCTTTAGTTGAAGCCCAGTTAGAGATAACGATAAAATAACAAAAATCCTTTAATTTTAATACTACAGTGTCTGTTCTAAAAGTAGTAGGACTGAATTTCCATAGCCCAAAGAGAGAAATAGAAGAATTATTTTGTGAGCAGGATGTGTGGTACGGGATTTCAGGAATAAAATACATGCGCAAGTAGTCACCTGCGAGAATTTGCGGAGTATAAATATCTAGCGAGAAGTAAACCCTTTTTGCAGATTCCGTCACGCTTTCAAAATGGGCCGCACCCTCGAGCAGTGCCATTTAAAAACAGCTGATTTGCTAATCTTTGCCTGCTTGATCATGTGAAAGTTTCGTTTAAAGACTTTCTAAGCTTAACGCAAAACTTCACCGTGCAGCGCGGCTTAGGCGTGTAATCCATTTTGAGAACGTTAAAGAAGCATACAGAACGGTTTACTTTTTGCGCGATATTTTCTCCGCAAATGTTATCCGCAAATGGATCCTGACATTCCCCACCATTTAATTTACCCGTAAATTCCTCTAGTACTCCATCTAGGCTTTAGAAGGTAAGACCTGCTACTTATGAAATGTCGAGAGCGTGATGAAAGCCAACAAAAAGGATTTACTTCTCGCGCGATATTTACGCTGTAAATGCTCGGAGGCGACTGTTCGAGCATGCAATCGTTTTTGACATCCCCGCACCATCTATTCTGTCCGTAAACTCTTTTTATTGTTCCATCTGGGTTGTATGAAGTAAGGCCTAATACTTATGGAATTTCGAGAGCGTAACGAAAGCCTACAAAAAGAGTTCACTTCTCTGGTCCAGACTATTAAGTTCCGGCAGTTGATCGTTCGTGAAAGATTTCGGTTAAAGATATTTTTCCGGAAACTGGGAAGTTTATCGAGAAAAATGAATTTTCAAACACTTATCCCAGCTGTTGATGGTGAAAGATTTTCGTAAGAAAATGCTGCGTGAAGGAAAAGATTTCCCAGGAAGTTCGTTGATGTAGAAAATTAATTCTGCGCTCAGAATAATACGTAAACTTGCCTAAAAGATTGTTTTTCTATCATAAAATAAGCTCTAAGGCATATTTCGTTTCAAATAAAAAATGTCTAAAATTCAAAACGCCTCGCACCTTTAAGCAAAAGGCTGCATTCAAATTCCCCCTCCCCATAAATAATCAATATCATGAGATATTTATCTTTGAACTCTTTCATTTCCTTTTTTTATCATTTTATCAGAGCAGTTGAATTATTAATTTCAAAAGATGCGTTTCCTACCAAGTGGTCAAACTCTTCAACAAACATGGTTCAAAAAGAAACAAAAACAGTTAAACCCGAGAATAAATGCTTCGACTTGATATCGATTTGGTTATGTCTTGAGTTCGTCTCCAAGACATCGATGTCTGGCTGCGCCTCAAAACCGAGTCGAGACATGGGCCTTCGTCTTACTTTTATGGCCACGACAGGTAAAACGGCGTATACTTGTCTCAAGTCGAGCCTTGTCTTGGCTAAGACAACGTTTACTTGTCTCAAGTAAACTTGCCTCAATACGAGTCTTTCGCGGCTGATAAATGAGATTAAAATTGATAAATGAAAAATTTGTAATTATGAAATTAGTTATTTTGAATTAAAAATTCAAAATCTGTGGGTCTGAACAAGTATAACCCTTTAAAATTTTCTTCAAAAAAATAAAAATGTTAACTTTCTAGAAGGATTTCCTAAGCCTTTAGTAATACGTAAAAACAAACAAAATTTCCGATATCATCATCAAACTATATCAGATTGTTTAATTACTAACAAAAATGAGCTTTTATGACAGTCAGAATGAACCTTTTTGTTAGGACAGTTATACACTCGAACTTATGAACCACTTGTGTTGCAGTCATAAAAATTTGACTCAAGAGATAAATTTATGTCTTCAAGGCATAGAAACTTGTCTCCAAGACACATAAATTAAATTCTGGCTCTGTCTCAAAGCTGAGACAGGCTTAAGTCGAACTTTTCAACTTAGGCATGTCTTGATTGAGGTAATTCAAGTCGAACTCAAGTCTAAGCATTTTTACTCGGTAATATTTCAGCAAGAATAACAGAGTTTTTAGATGGTAGTTAAAAGCTGAGTTCTCTGCCATTAAAGGTGAATTAAAAAAACGAGTTTTCAAACAGTTCAATTGATCTAAAAACAAACATATTTTTTAACAAAATATTTTAATTTTAGTCTAAAAAAGATTAATTCATCAAAGAAGGTTAATTTCCAAACAAATGGTCCAATCTTCCAACAAAAAAGATTAAAATTCATTTTTAAAAAACAGTTGAATTTTTAAGCAAAAGTTACGCATTTTTTAGATGGCTGTTAAACGATGATTTTTCCATCATAAAAGGTCAATCTTTTTATCAAAAGATAAATTTTTAACCAGGTGAATTAAACCAAAACCATTTTTTAAACAAAATAGCTCAATTTTGGACCAAAAAAAGACGAATCGATCAAAGTAGTTAAATTTTCAACAACATTGTCGAATATTCCAACAAAAAAGTTTAAAATTTAACCAAAAGTGGTTGAATTATCAAGCAAAAAACATAAATTTTTTTAGAAGTGTTGGGGGATGACATTTTTTTCGTGAATGATCCATTTTTTCAACCAAAAATCAAATTTGAAACGAGTTTAATTGATCAAAAAGTTTTTTAACGAAATAGTTCAATTTTGGACAAAAAAAAATGAATTCATTAAAAAAGTTAAATTTTCAACTGAATGGTCGGATCTTCCAACAAAAAGGAAAGAAAATCAAGAAAAAACTATTGAAATGGTTAGGGATGAATTTTCCTTCCAAAAGGACGAATTTTTAACTAAATCTTCCAACAAAAAAGATGAAAATTTACTGAAAAAATAGTTGATTGGTCAAGAAAAAGAGACACACTTTTGAGAAAACAGTTGAAAGATGACTTTTCTACCACAAGGACAACCGCAGGATTTCGCCGGGAGCGGGTGCTAATCTGGAAAATTGCACCCGCTCCCAGCGAAATCGCGTTAAAATTTCAGCCACAAACACGTCTCACAATCGTGAGATAGGTGGTTACAGTCTGTAAAGGAATCAAAACGACGATCCAGCAAAAGCCTCGTGCACCCTAAGAACACGGAGCGACCCAAGGACAACCGCCTTCTGCATTTTTCCCGCAAGTGTTTTAGCATATTGTTGACACGCAGAGATGCTTTTCAGGCCATTAGCAAGTGAAAGCTTGGCACCTCCAAGAGCGCCGATGATAAGGACGATTAGTTTAACAGAATATTCCGGGAACAATCGTTGCAACTCCCCTCTAAGGTCTCGATACTGCAGCTATCATCGGGAATGCCTTGGCTCAAAATGTGGCGACGGTATGTTAAGGTGGAAATGACACCGTCTTGGCATGCAAAGATGAAACCCTCCGTACCAGACTTCAATCCGGGCGATTTGAGGAAAGCAAACGTTAGCTCATAAGACATTGACTGATCCTTCACATTTCTTTGGAAGATACCGTGCATCCTCTTATCGAGGAGCTGTTCATGAAAGTTTTTCTCTTGCGCTTTCTTAATCCGGGCTTTCAGGAGTGGGTACTCGAGATAGATAAGATTTGATGCATTTTGCTCACCCCTAATACTGAAGTCAAGTCCGAGTGTTTCAGCAGCCTCCTCCGCTGCTTTGTACAGAAACTCTCCTTTGCCCACTTCTTTGTGATTCCTGACCATTTTAAGAAGAGGGTTACTTCCATTTGCAACTTTATGTGCTCTACCCAGAATAATCCTGTTGTGAAGACATTCAAGACTCAATATTCTGCGACCCCCTTGACGGCGTGAGATGTACAGTCGCGGAACGGAAGACTTAAGATGCATGCTTTTGTTCATGTGCATAATCTTTCTTGTCCCGATATCAAGAAATATGAGCTCGTTCTTCGTCCATGGAACTACTCCAAATGAATAGAGTAGTACCGGGACGCCAAGCATGTTCGTTGCAGATACTTGTTCCTCGCCGACAGTTCGGAAGACCAAATCTGTCGGATGAGTCGTTTGTATCTGCTTCGGAGAGTATCCTTTATAGATGTCACATCCTGAATGCGGCTCTGTGGCACGCCCACGTATGTATAAGTCTTCCCAGCGCAAAGGTGTCGTATGGCGCTTCTATCAACAAGCTCAGGATCTTCAGGGATGCCATTAAGTTTTCCTCGCTTCATATAAACCTTGGCGCATTTGTCTAACCCAAATTCCATTCAATTTATTTAGTATATCGTTCGACAATCCCCAGAGCCAGATGCAGTTACTCTCTGTTTTTAGCATAGATCTTAAGTTCGTCCATGTAAAATAGATGAGTGACCGAATGGCGAATTGCTAGAGATAGTGGCAATAATGTAAGGCAAAAGAAGAGTGGGCTAATGGTGTCGCCCTGAAAGACACATCTCTGAAAGGTAACCTTGTTAGTTGTCACACGATTTTTACCAGATCAGATAGTAAATCTGGTTTTCCAAAGCGGCAGCTATCTCTCTATGCACCTAAGTATTTGCGGATGAACCTTTAAGATTTCCAAAAGACAGATGATAAGTCTATGGGAGGTCGAATCGAAAGCTTTCCGATAATCAATCCTAGCCATCGATAGGTCACGCTGGTAGAATGCTGCATCTTTGCAGACACATCTATCGATGAGCAGATTCTCCCGACATCCGGCTACGCCTTTCTTTGAGCCTCGTTGTTCATACATTTCTTGCCACACAGGTTTAATTGCATGAACAATCCTATCATTTAGGATAGCTGTGAATATCTTATAAAGTGTGTTCAGACAAGTTATTGGCCTGTAATTCTTCGGGTCAGCTAAGTTGCCTATTTTCGGCAGGAGTATTGTGCGCCCTTCCACCAACCACTCTGGATTCGGCTCTTCTGACTTCAAATATGATTTGAAAATACGGGCCAAAAGCTGATGGGTTGAAGAAAACTTCTTCCAACAGAAGGTTTTGATATAATCTGGTCCAGGTGCGGAATAGTTCTCCATCCCTCTTAATACTTTTTTCACCTCCTCGTTAGTGATGGGTGGGCATTCTTTGTCAGGTGTTATGAGGGCAACACATAACTCCTTGAAGCTATTTATATTTTCTGAGTCTTCGTCCAGTCTATGCCGAACTTCGTAGACTTCTTTCCAAAATACTTCGACCACCTCTGGTTTGGGTGGGGTTTCGACATTAACTGGAGGGTCTTGGAAGAGTCGAGATGAGTAAGAGAGAAACTGTTGATTTTCTGTGACCCACTTCTCCCTCCGCTCTAGACTTCTCTTAACGTCAGATAGTGTCCGTATTCTCTCAACAATATGCTGCCTGAAGGTCAGCAACTTTGACTTGTTAAGTGTGTGATAACGGGTTCGGAGTTCGCGCGCGAAATTTCGAACCTTGGCAGTAAAATTCCTGCCAGGCGTGATGTCGTCAATCACACACTGAATGCGGGACGCGTACTGTCTTGCCCAGCCTATCTTCATGGCAAGTTGATGCATTCGTGTTTTGGTCTTATGATCAACCGTTAGTTTTGTTTTACGGTTCGCATTGGCCAAAGCTTTCGCTGCATTATACACACAATAATTGATAGCTCAGAGGTCGGATTCCCCGGAAAAATGTCCACGAAGCTCGTCATCCATTTCAGCCAGATCTTTCGGCTTGAGGCAAACCTTGGTGTTGATGTTTCTCCGGGTCGTAAAGCATCGCTCTTCATCTATTGGATGCCTGTCCGCGGTTGGTCTTAGTGTAGCCTCTCTTTCTCTGTTGCCGGCTTGTTCTAGCTGTGGTAGAGTAGGCGTTCCGCTTACATAGCCCCTTTTACGGAGTAGTTCAGCATGGTTTCGTAGACGTTGCTGCGAAAAGTGCGATAGCTTTGGGTGTTTCTCGCACCACGGAGCATGCAGCCGTGCCATGTAACCCCGTTCAGGGGCCACACTCGCATCGTAGCACTCTAGCAAGTCGTGATTCAGTCGCTCCGTCCAACCAAAGGTCGCGAGATTCCGCCCATCCATCGCATTGAATCCATTTTCATTGGCTCCCCCAAATCTATATTGGTCGGCATTGTTGGCCGACCCTTTGTCGGGAGCCCTGCGCGTTTTGTTGTTTTGAACCGCACATACTACAACTATGTTTGGTGTTGTCATTGTTGTTCCCACGAGAAGCTAGGGAAAGGGGTTCGTCCATCCTTGTAGAGCCCGCATGCAAGGATAAGGCTGCGTACTCTGATAGGTCGCCTGGTATCCCAGAGTCACCGTTCTAGACACCTCACCCAGGTGCCATTCAGCTTTCGGCACGGTTTTCACACCTCTGCTTGGGGGTTAATTCCTTCGGGACCACCCCTGGACAATTGTCCACGACTGCCTATTTATTTTTGTAACCATATTCAGCAGAAACCCTTGGTACAGGAACCCTCGATCCGCAACCCGAGGACGCTTTCGGTGGCTTAGCCCTAAAAACATGCGTTTTCAACCTAATAGTCGAGTATTAACATAACATTCCAATCAAAAATAGAAAAGTTAAATTTTTAGAAAAAAAATTAATTTAAAAAAACGAATATTCTACTAAAAGTTAAATTTTTAACCAAAGAAGTGAATCCTAAAAAAGTTTAACAAAGCTGAACAACCAAGTATTTGAATTTTGAACGAAAATTGAACTATTTCTCAACAAATAGTTTAATTTTCTACCAAAAAGATAGTCCTTTCAATAAACAATATGAATGAATTGCTGAATTTTAAAGAGAAAAAGGTGAATTATCTTCAAAACAGTTAGATTTTTAACGTGAAAAGTCGGATTTTGAACCCCAAAAGTTGAATTTTTAACAAAAAGTGTTAATTTTAAACCAATAATGATGACTTTTTTTACCATAAAAGATTAATTTTCTATACAAAAGACGAATTATCAACCAGTTGAATTGGAAAAAGTACGATTATGTAACAAAATAATTGAATTCTCAGAAAAAAATGATTTTTCAACAAAAAACTTCAATTTTCAACCAAAAAGATAAAATTTGGTACAAAATAGTTTAATTATCCACTTCAATGATAAATTTTCAACAAGATAAATATTTAACAAAGTAGCTCCAATCCCAACCAGTTAGTTAAATTTGAAAATAATAAGGATGAATTCGCAACAAAAATGTAATAGTTACTACTACTATCAAAAGATTTTAATTTAAAATAAGAGAAAGCCGAATACAACCAAAAAAGTGGAATTTTGAACAAAATAGTTATGTCCTGAACCAAAATAGATTAATTTTCATCTAAACAGTTGCATTTTCAGCCAAGAAAAGTGATTTTTTAACCAAGAAGATTAATTTTTAAAATGTTTTCTCAAAGAAAGGTAAGCACTAATGAATGGTAGTTTACCCTCTTGAAATGCATTTTGCTGAAAAATACCAAAACACGTCAACTTCAGAATCTTATTTTCTGTAGAATGAAATTAGTATTATAAATATTTGATGATTTTTTTAATTTTTGTAGAGAAAAAAGTTTAAAAAACAAACATTTTCACCATTATGAGAAATAAGGGATGCGACCCTCGGAGATGGAAATGCTATATTTAATATTATCTTTCAATAACAAGCAATATCAAATTGGTTTAAAAAAATGTTGCATAGAAACAGACATACCGTGAGAAAACTGTTTTAGGGGTAAGCTTTGGGGGTAATTTTAACCCCTTCGAAGTCTTTATCAGCAGATAAAAGAGATTAGGTATCTCTTATTTTGTTGTGCTCTACAGCATAGCGAAGTTTAATTGAAATCGGGTACTGACAATCCGATATGTTTCCTTGTTAGTTATATAATCAATTTCAATAATAAACCATAATTTTTTATTCAATGACAATCAAAAATTCTAGAATTTGAAAAGCTTTAACGTTAAAACATTCCATTTAGTTTTAAATTTCAAATTGTGAAAATTTGAATAGCTTCAAATATCAAATCATTCAAACATTCTGCACACATTGTCTTAAGTTTAATTTTGTACGCTGTTAATTATAAGTAATACAATTTCAATTAATTTGGAGTTTATATGATTATATCTTAGAAATTATAAAATAAAAATCTTCTCTTTCTAACCTTCTGATTTTTTTTCGAATTTTAATATAAAATAATTTAATTTCGAGATTTTTACAAGATTATTGGTATAGCAGGACCTCTTATCAGAAGTAAAAATATATCAAATATCACAATTGAAATAAGATTCTTGCGTATGATATACGAAAAAACTCTGATGGACAACGTCAGTAACGACCTAATTCTCAAAGAATGTGGTGCAGAAGAGACGCTAATAGACACATCGGAAATAAATCGGTTGAGATGGTTCGGGCATGTTTAGAGAATGTCAAATGAATGACTGACGAAACAAGTGTATCAAGGTAAAGTAAATGGCAGCGTGCCCAGAAAGAGGCCGCGGGATAATGGTTAGAATGTGTAAATGAGACCCTAGTTAGGAGAGACGTAAAAAGCCACAGAAACACGAGAACCTGCATGAAAAAATGCATGGACGCAAAAGAAGCTAGAGAAGTATGCCAGGACAGAAAAGTATGGTTGCAAATAGTGAATAAAAAGAGTGTTACTAGAGTGAATGACGCCTGAAGCAAAAGACCTTGGACACTAATGGACCCAAGTGGGGAACCTAACATGACGACTTTGTGTGGATTTTTACTTTGGGTGATTGCTAGAGAGATTGATCAGCAATCTGGGTCGCAGCAGTGTTACGGAACGAACGTGTTATTTCATTAAATAACACGAGAATTCTGGATTAATTAAAAAATTTGATATCCCTTCCTCACATTACTCCCTTCGCTTGTATACCTACAAGATCATCGCAGGAGGTTTTAAACATCGTTTGGATTGACTTATACCATCCTAATCTCATCAGTCACTTGACATAGTCCGTGGCTATGATGTACAACCGGGTTCACCCGAGTAAACGTTTTGAATGAAAAACAAACAAAGGATATAAATTAATGCCCCGGTGGCTCAGTTAGTTAGACGCTCGGACTTCACCTCAGAGGTCAGGGGTTCAATCCCTGAGCCGGTACCTCTGGATATTTTTGTATGTAACTTTACCGAGGTTCTGTTGGTTCAAAACCCACCTTAAGCTGTAGGTCCTCCCATCGTGTACTTGACTGCAACCCAGTCCGTCAATGATGGGGTAAAAACGAGGCTTTGTCCAATATGTCAAGGCTATAAAATATATGCAGAAATCTTAAGAAAGAGGTTGGAGAGTCAGGTAGAACAAAAAGAAAGTATCCCACATAATCAGACGGGATTTAGAAAAGGAATGGGAACTATAAACAACATCTACGTACTTGACTATTTAGTTAACAGAAATTTGGGGAGTAAGAAAGGGAGACTAGTCGCTTTGTTCGTAGATTTCAAAGCAGCATTTGACTCAGTGAATAGAAAAGTACTATGGTAGGCAATGAAAGAGAGGGGTGAAGAGGAAAAGTTAGTGGAGAGGATAAAGGAAATTTTTACTGAAACCAGGATTAGGGTGAAAATAGGAAAGAAAAAAGGGCAGGTTTTCTGGACAAGCCGAGG
>NC_046662.1:19962656-19967948 GCF_010883055.1 Belonocnema kinseyi | reverse complement strand
CTGTTACTATTGTTTATCCTACGTAATGCGAAAGAGTAGAATATAAGTAGTAGTTAAGTTAGACTAAGGATGGAATTGTAAATATATGTACAGGGAGCGGAGACCCACAAACCCGTAAAAGGGAGAGATTAAATACATACATACATACGTACATACATACTTGATTGCATTTTAAATGCGTCCGTGACTGATGATATGCTGGGACAACCACGTGCAAAAACTGTTTCAAAAATATAAAAATACGACTCTGATCAAAAATGCCTTCGACATGTTGCACAGTAACCATATAAAGCCTGTGATGACATTTTAAATAAATGATATTGTTTAATTTTGAATGCTGTGAAATAAAAGTTATACACAGGTTCAATTTCTGTTCTTTTCATTCGAAATATTGTCCTTTTTCAAAATTTTACATACTCTAGGTTTTCAATGTTTTTTTTTCAAACGCTTTCAATTCGATGTTGTTAATTATCGTTCCAATCAAATTCTAAACTAAATATTTAATTTTAAGTACAAACTATATATTTATTTATGATTGAATTTGAGGTCAGCTTCGATGTAATAAATAATGAACATTTAATGTTGAGGTTTTCAGCTTAATACTGTTAATTTATGAATTTTGATTTCACATTATTTCCTGAAATTGTATATTCAATTATAAATGTACGAATATTGTTTACTTTGCGTTTATACGGATCCATCGAGTGCTTTCCCATTTACCACAATACTCCTCGATTCGGTATGAGCTGCAACCGCCATATCTGATTTTCACAGCAGGATTGATCTGCCACTTTGACGAACAGATAATGAAATCGACATCAACAATTTGAATGTCCAGAGGGTTTAAAAATTATAACAGTCATCCAAAAACAGGGCAATAGTTTATAACGTATACGAAAAATGGTTCTAAATTTCTCGTGTATCTCCACCATGAAGAATTTTTGATGTCTTTTTTATACAAATTATTTATCAATTTGTCCCAATGTTTAATTAATACATTTAGTATATATATTTGTCCCACAAAAATTAATTTATAAGTCAATAATTGAAGTTTTTGAGTTTTAATGGAAAGTGCAGCACTCGGCTAGTACTTCTAGCCACGCCTATCTTTTTCTATTCATCATGCAATAGGAAATCCTGCTTATCTTTTTCAATTTCGCATTAAGGTGTATTTACACGCCCTTCGAATGCAAACGGAAAATGTTCTTTTCTTCTTCTCATTTTAATTTTCCAACTAGTGATTCAGAAATATATCTAAAACCCTCCTAAAATCTTCGTTTTTTGGCGATTCCAACAATATGATACTTGCCTTGTATGTATATCGACTCCGTAAAATAGGAAAGCCATAAAAGGTTTTATTGAAAGTGTCAAAGTTACACTTATAATTAGCATTATATAATATTTTAGAAATTCAAAATATCACTATTTTTCAAAAAATTGATTTTACAAATTAATTTTTATTCTATTCTATTTTAAATGTTTTTGAAAGTCGAAAATATTTTAAAAGTAAAAGTGAAGAAATAGAAGCGTGAGTAGATAATAATGAGAAAATAATTGCATTAGTGGCATTTTTTACAATTTATTATAAAAGTTCCTTAATTTCTTTTAAATAGACGTGTATTTTGGAAAGATTAATTTGAGAAATAACAATAAATCAGATGAAGCTTCCAAAGTGATATACACTTAATAATACTTTATACTTCTTTGTGAAAACCAAGTTTTCTAACTCTGGTGTTCAACAGCTATTTGCGGAAAATGATTGAAACTTTAAACGAAAGCTTCTTGGAGCTAAAGAAAGTTTCTTCTTTATAAGGTTTCGAAACTGTAAGTCGACTTTGTTCGTCATCTAGAAAGTTCCGAAAAAGCTGGAAAAATGGAGGGAAATATTTTTGATGAGAACTTTAGTCTGTTTGCTAAGTTTTTTCTTAACTAAAGAAAAAGAAATCATAGAAATATCTTTGGCAACCATTTATAATTAATAATAATAATATTCAAATTCATTAAGTAAGTCGCTTTATCCTTGATTTTCAAGTTATTTATTTTGCACTTTAGATTCAAATGATTGAATTTCAAAAATCATTGTGCACGGTTTGAAAATAAATTATTTTTAACGAATACATTTATTTTTTATTATTATGTCATTACCATAATTTAAAAACGTTCCCATTTTTAAACAAAGTTTTGAATGTTTAAGTTGTGTGTTTTCAAACATAAATTAATTAATTATGAAAGCTTATAATTGGAAGTCATAAAATTTGAAACTAAATGCCTTCATTATACATTCAAAACAAAAAAATGTTTGAAAATCGTTTTTCCAGAAAAATTTATTGGTTTTTTCATATGGACATCTTCAAATATATTGAACATTTCAAACATAAATTTTAAAAGACCAATTTCGTATTCTGTCGTTCTAACTAAAAAAAATACGTGATTGACATTTTTATGAAAAATGAGTTTTTGTATCGTCGGATTCGTAAATTATTAATTATTAATGATTATTGCAAAAACGATTGTTTATAAATGAGCAAAGTCGAAAAAGTTGAAAAATATAACCGAAAAAATATGAAAAGCATAATATTTTGTCCCAAATAGCGTTTCTTAATAATTCTAAATTTTATTCAATCTTAGAGTTCTTTAGGCAAATTGTTTTTTTCGATTTTCGCAGTTCGAGTGAGATTGGACTTATGTATATTTTTAGTTTGTATCGCAGTAATGAAAGGCTTTGAATTGTACAATTTCGAAGATTTAGATCATATATAGCAATCTTGTTTGGTATTATTTGTTTAATCTTTAATTTTTTATGTAATATCATAAAGTTTTCCGATTTTACCTGAAGATTTAAGAAGTGACGCATTTACTATTGAAAAATATTTCTTTGATTTAAAATTAAAAAGCTTAAAATGGTGTTGTTTGTCACGAAAATAGATAAAAATTAGACTATCTGAAATTTACAACTCAGTAATTGAATAATTTCAAAAATTCTGGTTGGTTATAATTTTAGAGTTTCAAATTTTATTTTGAACCCTAAATTAACAATTTCTTTTTCTCATTTTTAAATGATTTAAATTTATTAAAAATAATTGGAGTATTAAAGGATTTAAGTATAAATGAAGTTTGTATTTCTTTTTATTTTGAACTTTTTTCATAGATTAATTCAATTCAAAAGGTTTATAATTAAAAATTTTTCCATTGTGAACAGTGTATTTATTTTTTAATCTTAGAAAAAATTGTCTAATCAATCTTAATGTTATATTAAATTTGTTATAAAAAAAATAATTTTGAATTAAATTTTGACTATTAAATGATGCAATTTTTGTAATTCTTATCTGGAACTAATAACTTTTTAACGTTTTCAAATTTTCTAATTTTTGAAATTGTAATTTGAAATCATTCAATTTTATAATTACATGTTTCAAAATAAAAATTTTTAATTTTCAACCCTTTTGAATTAGAAACGTCAATAAATAATAAGCAACTTCAACTGATTTCAAATTAAATTTACAAAAATTTAGTCTGGAAATTTTTTATTTTGAATGCTTCTCATTTAAAAATTTTCGATTTCGAAAACTTTAAATTTTGATATTATTACATTTTTCAAACGCTATCATTTAGAAATGACAAAAGCCTAATTTCTTTTCATTTCATTCAAAATATTCTTCTTTTTTAATTCTATTTAATCTAAAACTGTTTTTTCTCAACACTTTAAACTGAAAATAGTTTATAACATTTTTTTAATTTCAAATGCTTTCAATTCAGAATTATTAATACTGAGTTAATAATTATTTTTAATTGGGTTTCTTAAATTATTGTCAAATTGGTTTTTTAAATTTATTGCTAATTCATGATAAAATCATGACATTTTGGGGATGACGGAATATAATAATTATATTAAAGACCTCAAATATTCGACTTTTGACATATTAGAAATCTTGGAAACTCAGCATGCCTATTTATTCAAAATATTGAAAATTACATACATTTTTGAGAAAATAAAACGCTATAAATAATTCTGATGATTTTAACATAATTATTTCCTCTTCAGATAGATTTTTGATTCTTGAAGTTCTTAATCGTATTGTAATCCGTACTAAAAAAGGACGAAGGGTTGCATCGCAACGTTCGTTATTATAGTGGCGTACCCGTCAACAGCACCCTTGCCTGGAGAATTGTTACGTGCACTGCGTCATTAAATTTTCAACAACAAAAAAAAGTAGAAGGGGGTAAAAATAAAGGCGAGCTCACTTTTCCGCCACAATTGTCGTATCGTATGTAAGCTGAGTTTAATTTAAGCACGACGAGAAATGCCGCTCTCTGGGCGTCTTTGCATAATGGCTGACTTGTGACAGGGTTCTACTACTGAAACTGTATAGGACTCGATGAAACGACTTCCACCTCGCAATATTCTTCCTCTTCTCTCTACAGGGTGGGCTTCGATTGATTTCAACTCAAAAGTGCTTGCACCTATCGTTTTTTTTCTGAATTGACTTCAGTAATGTCTTATGATTGTTTTGAGGTCAAAAAGAAAAAAAATGGCTGAAGGGATTGTTGAAAAAACTTAATATTATTTTTACATTTTCATCAGAATCTTCAAATTTCGAGATCCCCTGAATTCGAAAAAACAGGGTTTACGATGGTGTCTGTCTGTCGTCGTTATCATTTGTATATTGGATAACGTTTCAAACACTAATCTAGATTAGACTGTAATTTGGCGCACTGTTTTAGGAAAAAAAAAAGAAGATCGAGTTCATTACCCACAATTGTATGACCAATGGTTTTATTTTTAACCACCCAGAAAGTAATTAATATAAAAAAATTTAATTTTGCAGTCAACTTATGCAAGATATGGAAAAAACTTAATGGAAAAAATTGTGCATATAGAAAAGATATACAAAATTTTCCTTTCTTATTTTTTGATAGGATGCGTACTTTTTGTTTTAATTTTGAAAAATAACATCGAAAATAAAGAATTAGATTTTTGGAAAAACGTCACAAGATGCGGAAAAAATGATTTTAACAAAAGTTCTTCATCTATAAATGAGCTTTATATTTTTTATGAATCATTTTTTGATGGCATGCTTATTTTTTGTTTCGATCGTTAAAAATAATATTAAAAATAAAAAAATTAAATTTTGGAAAAACGACACATGATGCGAAAAAAATGAATTGATAATAAATGTTCACCCAAAAAAGTGCTACAATTGTGGGTCCGGATGCAATAAGGGCACATAAAATTTTTTCGTGCGAAAACGAAGTCCCCTGGAGGCTTTAGAAAAAATTTTCGAATTTTAATTT
>NC_046662.1:19941534-19962556 GCF_010883055.1 Belonocnema kinseyi | reverse complement strand
GAAAATTAAAATTCGAAAATTTTTTCTAAAGCCTCCAGGGGACTTCGTTTTCGCACGAAAAAATTTTATGTGCCCTTATTGCATCCGGACCCACAATTTGTTATCATCCATTTTGTTTTATAGGAGGTGTAGTTCTTATTTTAATCGTAAAAACCGTTAAAAAAGACACAAGGTTAGAAACACAATTCAAAAACAAAAGTTTTTCACTCCAAATGAACTAATTTCTCATCCCAAATTTTTTTTAGGATACTTTTGTTTTAATAGTAAAAAAATAAAAAGTAAGAAAAAATAAAGTTTTGCAGCAACGAGATAAGATACGAAAAAAATGAATCAACAAAAATTATTCGCCCAAAATTGATCTACAACTTTTTTTATTCGTTTCGTAATAGGACCCGTAGTTTTTGTTTTTCCTGTCAAAAATAACATTAAAAATGAAAAAATTAAATTTCTGGAAGAACGACACAGACTACGATACACAATGCAGAAACAAAACTTTTTCGACCATGTTAAATATCATGTGGTTCACCTATCCATCGGTAAAAATTGATAATTGTTTAAAAAACTAAATTGACAATTGTATTATATACTTAATTTAAGATATCCAGAACAAAAACGAAATTTTTTGTTCACAAATATACGAGAGGTCATAGATTGGTCTAAAAAATTGGTAATTTTTACCGACAGATAGCACATGACAGATAGCTACATGACAGATATAAATTTTGTTCAAATAATTGCCGTTAACAACTAAAATTTCTTTTGTTACTTAATTAGAAATTAGTTACTTACATTATATCAAGTTGAAAATACCAAGTTTCTACCTTTAAACAAATCCAGATAGTGCATTTCTTAACTAAATTTGTTTAAACAATCATAAATTGTTATTGGATCAATAAATTTGATGAGTGACATTTTTGCATAAATTTTAGTCTATTCAGTAGAAAAAAACTTTTTTTTTTCATTATAAATATCTGCTGTGGATAAACGCTCATAAAATTGGTTTATAAAATAACAAATTGTCTAAAAATTGCTTCAATTTAGTTCGAATAAATTGACGTATCATTGCCAATCATTACAAATCCATGTTTAGTCTATTAATTCTTAATAAAAGGTTCAATCTATTTTTATACAATTGCTTAACTATTAAGCAACTTTTCTGGATAGTTGCTTTATTAATTCTAGATATTTCGAATTTATTCCAAGTATTTCTCGGAAACCATTACTCTTCCAAATAAATGCATTCATTCTAATGTTTGTTATTAATTGAAAAAAGCAATTTTTAAAATCGGATGTTACAGAATAATGCGTAATTTGTTAGCTTTATTTTTTTTTAAATTGTGAAAATCGGTTGAGAAATCGCTTCTGAATATCAATTTGTCCACAAACATTTTTTCCCCCCACTGTGCGACCGTTCATCGGAGTTTTTTCCCATGAGAGGAAATAAGAAGAGAGGGAGTATGTGAAGTAAGGATAAATGAGTGGAAAGAAAGTGGGAGAAGTGAAGTGTAATTGAGGGGGAATAAAGTAAGGGGAGGAAGGCTTAATGAGGGGCGAGGAATTACAGCAGTTAGGGGAAATTAGGGGAGGGAAAGTAGGGGAAACGATGAAATATAAGGGGTTAGGGCAAATGAAGGAAAATGTAGAAGAGGTAAGTAGGGTAAATAAGGGAAAATGAGGGAAGAGGGAAGTAGCAAAAGGTAGGGGAAACTATCAGTGGCGAAGTGAGGGAAATGTGTAGATGAAAATTAGGGAAGTGAGAAAAAATTAGTTAAGGGAAAGTGCAGGGAGTGATTGAAAATGAGTGTAGGGAAAATTGAGGGAAATGTAGGAGGAGATGTAGGCTACAAGCGGAAAAATAAGGGAAGGTGAAAGTTGGGAAAGTGAGGAGAAATTAGGCGAGGCGAAGTGGTGGAAAATGAGAGGTGAGAAAGTAGGAGAAGAAAAGTAAAGCAATCGAGGGAAAATGAAATGACGGAAAATAGGAGAAGTGAGAAGAAGTAGGGAGAATGATTGGAAGTGAGACATGGTCGAAGAGAAAGTGAAGGGAGAGCTAGTTGGGTAGAGTGGGTGAGTAGGGTAGGGAAAGTGATGGTTGGGAAAGGGAAGTAGGGGCAGGCGAGAGTTAGCTGGGGAATTGAGGAGAGTAGGTAGGAGTGGAGGAAGAATTTCGGGAAGGGAGGAGCAGCAATTGGCGAAGTAAGATATATATAATACATGTATTTATTTGCTTTAGATCCTGCTACTTTAAATTTGCTCAACCAAAATCTAAGTGTATTAAATTTCCAGTAATACTAAAAGAAAAGTTTATGTAATATTGCTTATAGGAAAGTGTATAGTCATGCGTCTATGAGTCGTACTCAAATCAAACAATAGTATAGATTCAACAGTGATAGAGATAAAAAAAGACCTCAAGATTTCAAAAATTATTATTTCGGAAATTTTTATTCAAGACTTGGAGATGAGCCGCGTGGCTGCAAAATTCGCTTTGCGGTTGCTGACGGAAAACCCGGTAGTGTTCAAAAAGGCAATTTCTGGGGATGAGTCATTGGCTTATGTCTACGACTCTGAGACAAAGGCTCTGTTTTCTTTGACCCAAAAGGCGTTGTACGTCATGAATACACCACAAAAGATCAGACGGTAAACAGAGAGTATTATCAAGAAGTTCTAAAGCGATTACAAGACACAGCAAGAAGGGAACGGCACCTATTCATTCATCGCAGCATATTCGGAAATTTATAGTGAAACACAACCTTACAAATCTCCGATGCCGCGACACAGTTCTGAGCTGGCTTTCTGTGATTTCTCGCTGTTTTCAAAATTGAGGTATCCTTTGAAAGGAAAACGATTTCAAAATCTAGAGAAAATTAAATACAATGCGACGAAGCAGCTGTTAGGTATTCCGAAAGGTGACTTTAAGGAGTTTTTCTAGAGAAAGGAGGATTGCTGGAAGTAGGTTTTGGCTTCCAAAGAGGAGTACTCTGAAGTTTTAAAATGTTTATCGCATTTTTTTAAGAATTTGGAAAAAAGTCAGCTTTGCCACAATTTTTCAAGTCTACTAAATCTGATTGATAGCTTTTAAACGAAAATTCCATTAAAATTTCAATATCGAATCATACGAATGAATGCAAATTTTATAGCTGTATTACCGGAAGGATCTGTTCAGTGATTTGATAATTGCCAGGCATTGTGCAGGGCATTTTTTGCAGCAGTGGCACGTGATAAAATCGATAACAATAGATTCATTAAAGCAGATGGGCTTTCCCGGTATGGCCACCTGTCTTGATTACCCTTTGCGTAAAATGTCACTCGACCCGATGCGTGGCACATTAGAGAAGCTCGGTATCTACTAAAAAAGAATATTGGATAGAGCAAAAAACACTGACAGTGGGAATGAACCGCGTAGATTATAACAGTATATCTTCTCATACATTTATCCTTTTTCTATTTGCTTTTGTTTACAGCTTCAGCCCGTAATAATAGTCGCGATACGATACTTTGTGTGTGGTTCGTACACTTGACATGATAGATTGATATGTAACTTTGCAATTATGCATACGAGGCAAAAATATTTCACACTGTGTGTCATACATATAACAGAAGTCATAAAATTTGATTTTGAGATTTGAATTTCAAAATATCATTTACTAAAAATGTTTTATTGTTGTCTGAAACCTGATTGGTTGTGACAATATGACTTTTAGGGGCTGTTCTTAATTTGCTTTTAAATCTTTTTGAAAAATTAGTCAAGGTAGGCACCGCGCACTTACAAGAAAGGGTTTTGTATCCTATTAAGAGGTTGATTCAATTATTTAAGTCTCCCCTCCCATACTTTCCTTCCGATAATGACCATACTTTCCCCTCACCTCTGATACTTCACCACCACATACTCACTAAAACTTCCCTTCCCCTATTTGACTTCCCCAACTAGCACTTTTCCTGTCCTACTTTCTCGCACTACACTACCAGCCTTCCCTTCATTTACTCCACTACAATTATTCATTAACATCCGTAAATTCTAATCATTTCACTTACATTCCATTCTTAATTTACTCTTACTTCCTCTACTTACCCAGCCCTGATTTCTCCCTAATTTAGCTACTCTTCCTTTTGCCTAAGTTTCCCTACTTACCATCTGCTTACTTCTCCTCACTTCTACTCCTCTGACTTCCTAACTTCTCCTGACTTCCCCTATTTTCCGTCATGTCCTAATAAGTGAAACAGTAGACTTTAGGACACTACTGTAATACATTCTTCCATAGTCTTTTGACCATATTACACTGATATTGTAGGTTATTTTTACTAATGAATTTGATGCATTTTCTGGACATTTTTTAAAAGAGAAAATTCAAATGATAAATTATTCTTTAATGATAAAGACAACAATAACTGTTCTTAACTTTTTGACCATATTAAATGAGTTATGCATTTGTATCTGCTGATAATGATTACAACATTTCTGCACCATAAATTTAGAAAATCAAAATTCGCAAATAAGTAATTTTATTTCATATTAGGATTCGAAAAACTTTTAAAGAAATTCAAAAAATATTAGAAGTTTTAAAGAGATTCAAAAATAATTTAAATGTTGAAAATATTTGAGAAAATTCTAAATAAAATTTAGGTTTTTGAAGATTCCGGACCAAAAGCTTTTAAACAAATTCGAAAGGTTTCAAGAGAATAAGGGATTCTAGATTCCTGCAAACTTTTAAAATAATTTTTTTGTTTTGAAACATGAATTTTAAGAGAAAAGTTTGTAAAAACTTCTTGAATCTTTAAAATAATTAAAAAATGATGTAAAACTTAAAAATATTGCCCAAAATTAAATACAAAATGTAGGTTGTTCAACATTTCGAACGAGAAATTCAGAAGCTTTTAAGAATTTCGAATGGTTTCAAGAGAATAAAAAGTTTTCTTAAGATTCTTAGAAATATTTTTAATCATTTATTATTTTAAAAAGGGATTTTAAAAGAACATTCAACATTTTTTTTAATTTCAAAAATTTGCAAAATTACCGAAAAAGAACACTGAAAAAAGGGATACTGGCAGCAAGTATGCTTTAGATAGCTGTCACCGGAACCTCGCTCTGCCTATCAGTATTTCTGCGAACGCCAAATTATAATGCTTCATAGCAAGACTGGATGAGATAGCCGTGGCTAGTATCAAGATTGGCGTTGGAGCGAGTCCTTAGATATGTATTACGCCTATCCCAGCTGATATTCTTTCGTATAAGGCAGAATGTTTAATATATTGAACCATTAATTTAAGTTGCAATTTGTTTCAATATCCTGAGGATTTTAGTAATTGAGAGTCGTTTAAAAGTATTTTAAATTACCATTATTCTTTTTAAATGTTATTTTTTCAATGTACAAAATATAACTAGTGATAATAAAAATACGATAAACAGAATTTTTATTGACAGTAAGGAATCAATAATTATTAAAATACATAATTATATCAAATGTTATTGAGAAATGGAATAAACAAGCATTTTTTTAATAAAAAAAATATTTTAAAAAGTACGAATACTGATAATCGAACGAGCAACCTTACAATTATCAGTCAATCGCTTTACAAGGAAGCAGCCGACGCTTCGAAATACTTTTAAACCAGCTCGATGACTCTCTTTCGCAATTTTTAAAATCCATTTTTCTCGAAAATTGTTAAAATTTTCGTTTTCTTGATTTTTCTCGGAAAACCTCTAGTATTGCATATAGATTTTTAATTGTGTAAAAATTATTGGTTATATTGAAGAACAGGAGCGTCACAACAAACTATTAGAGCTTGACAACAAACTATTAGAATCCTTAATTAAACGATAAATGAAGTGATCTGACGAGGCCAAAGTTTGAAAGTTTTTGTTACTTTTGTTACTACTATGTCTCAAATATGGGTCTATCACGATATCAGAATGATCAAAAACAATAATTAATTATACAAATTTTATTTCTTATCTTATCCTTTCAAAATTTAATAAGAACTATTGATAGATTTATAACTTAAATAGTTAATTAATGACGCCAGAATAATCGATATCTATTAGTCATTTAAAGATATTAGATCTGTTTCACTAAAATACTGAGGTATTTTCCATCCCTATTTACTGCATATGTAGGATCAGCATACCGGATAACCACCGTCCGCATCTAACCCCAGCTAACTGCTAGATACTAGTTGCAACTATCCAAGATGCTTCGGCTCAAAATACAACTAGGAATGCTGAGCACAAGCATCTAGCATGCCGAGGCTAAGCAGAATATGCTGACGGCAGCTATCCCTTTTTTCAGTGAACCTGAATGATTTTGAGGAAGTTAGTTTTACATAAGAGGATTGTTTGAAGTTGTGGGAAAGCTTTAAATAATCTGAAAATAAATATATTTAGAAGGTTTGAAAAGATCCTAAAAGAATAAAAAAATTTAGAATATTTACAAAAAATTTTAACAGATTTTGAAATATACAAATGTTAAAAAAAGCCTTTTAAAGAATTTGGTAAGGTTTTAAGAGAATAATAATATTGTATTAAGATTCCTGGGAACATTTAAAATTATTTTTTATTGTAAAAATCTAAGTTTCAAAGAATATTTAGAAAGATTTCCAAAGTCAAAAAAGAAGTTGGAGGAATTTAAAGCATTCTATCTAAATTAGCAGTTTCACAAGTTTTGGAAAGATAAAAAATAATTTTAAATTGCAAAAGATTTCAACAAATGTAGAACAAAATATAGATTTTTGAAGGCTTTAGAAACTATAGAAGCCTCTTAAAAATTAAATTATTTTTAAATGCGAAAATTTTCTTTGGATTCCTACGAAACTTTCAGATTAATTTTTATTTAAAAAAAGTAATTTTTAAAGAGCATTTACAAAGATTTCTAAAAATACCGCAAAAAATAATTTGGAAGCTTTTAAAGGCATTTTAAAAATTTTGAAGTGTGTTTAAAAACTTTTGGAAAAACTCGGTTTAGTTAATTATTTTTCCCTTTAAAAAGAAGATACACTAATTGATCCTGCAAAGGTTTATAATTCCAGTTAGAAAAATCTACTTGGATTTGCAAGAAAGAGTTTCTAAAAAGAGAGATTCTTTGCTGGAAGTCAATTACGTAAAATTGATTAAATGAAAGTCAAATCTTTTAGAAAACGAACTTTTAATACTATCTTGAATTAATAAACTCACGTCGAAATAATAATTGGATCAGAAGATAATAGGCATTGTTACGGAAATTTGGTTAAAGATTGTAAAATTATCAAATAAAAATGAAATTAAATAAAAATAAAAATGAATTAACAAACTAAAAATTACATTTTTAATTGAAGAAATTAATTTTTCACAAAAGTGATGAATCTTGAAACAACAAAATTAATTTTTAAGAAAGTTTAAGTACTTGAATTTTGAACAAAAAAAGATTTTTACTTGAAATAAAAAATAGTTTCTTCGCATCTAAAAAAGACGACATTTCAATTAAAAAAATTGGATTTTGCATCCAAAATATTGAATTCTCCGGTCAAGAATACAAATTTTATACGTAACAGTTGAATTTCCAGCCTCGAAATATGACTTTTGAACAGGAAAGTTAATTTTCAACTAAAGAATAGAAATCGCCATCAAAATAGTTGAATTTTTAAAACAAAAATACAAATTTTCAAGAAAATAATCATATTTTTTAACAGAGAAGTGAATTTTCGACTTATATTACGAATTTTCAACATAATGGATGACTCATTAATAAAATTATTAAATTTTCAGCAAGAAAATTAAGTTTTTAAACAAGGAGTATATTTTTTGACAAAAGAAAATGATTTATCAATTAAACAGTTGCATTGTTAAAAAAAAGTAAGTTCGTAATTAAAGATATGAATTTTCAAATCAGAATGAAGATTTTTCAACAGCATAGTTGAATTTCCAACAAAAAAAGATTTTTTAGTTAAGAAAGAAAAACATGTGAATCAAAATGTTGAATTTTCAATTAAAAATATGAATTTTCGACAGTATAACTGAATTTTTAACAAAAAAGTTGATTTTCATCCGAATAATGGAATTTGCTATCCATATAGTAGCTGAATTTTCAACACAAACAGATAAGTTTTTATCAAAACAGTTAAATTTTTAATTCAGATATTAATTTTTAACTAATCTGATGAATCTGCTGACAGAAACTAAAACTTATTAGGAAAATTTTTAAATTTTCGACATAATAATTAAATTTTAACCAAAGAATACATTTTGTATTGAAAGAAAATTATCAACTAAACAGCTACATTTTAACAGAAAAAGTAGGTTTTTAAAATATTCATTTTTGTGTTTTTTCAAAGTATTTCTTTCTAATTCATCTATAAAAATACTTTTTAAGAACTCAGGAATCCACGCTGAAAAAATTACCCTAGAAAGAATGTATGAGAATAAGGAATCAAAATTTTATAGAACTAATTTTTAAAAAGTTTAGGCATGACCATTTTTCAATTTATTGCCCATCTAGTTTTTTTCTGGTATATTCTTATCAGTAGAAACGACTGAAATGTTAGATATATTTTTCAAAGCTAACTGAAAAAAGTGTCTAACGCAAAAATGACTAGAAAACTTGCTAAAGAAAAGGCGCTACTCTTATGTTAGAGTAGCGGTCAATATTCACGATATACGCATCAGACATCCTTTTTATTTAATACTACATTAAATTTCCTTATATCCCCTCTTTTCGAAAAAAAATTTAATACAGAAATAGTATTAGATTCTTCTTACTTGATATTAAAAAAGTATAAAATATAGAATATTGATCGTCCTATATAAAAAATGTATCAGATGGGATATTTATTCGTGTATTGAAAAAAATCGTTTATAATATTATTTATTTTTATTCAAAACCTGCATTGTGTCTAATTTGCAATATTTTATTAAACATGTTCATGATAGTAAACGAAAAAATTATTGATGTTTTATCAGTAAAAGTATTTTTATTGCTACTAAAAAATTTTATTGGAAATACGTATCATGTTTCCTTTCTGGATATGGTTTTACGAGTGAAATAAATCCTAGATTTTCAGGTTCTACTCACACGGATTGAACTCGCCACATCCTGAGAAACATGGTAAAATGTTTTCCTCTAGACATTAGCTTTCCTTATATCAAGTAAAATAAAAATAAATTCTGTGTAGATTTTGAAAATGTTTTTTTTAGAAATCAAATTCTGTATGGAATTGTGGACAAATGTTAAAAAATTAAATTTTACTTCAAAAGAAAAGCAATTTAAAGCTTTTTAATATTTTAAATTAAAGATGATAGGATTGGAAATTCTTTCCAAGTTCTAGTTACATGAAAGGACATATTCAAATGCTGTGCAATTTGTTACTGATTGATAAACAAGCAAAGCGAAAGCTTTTTATTAAAAATATTGAAAGCTTCTATAGATATTCACGTTCCATTTTTCAGGACTTCCAATTAAACTGATCGATTTCGTGCACTCGATTGAAAATTATTTTTGCAACAATTAATTGGAAACGAAAAAAAGGGAAACAGAACCTAACGTTTTATTTTACCAAAGGCAGAAGATTGTCTATCTGTACAGAAAATCGGGAAAAATCGGGAAAACCCCGGGGATTTTATTTATGATTAAGGTTTTTTTTCCAATCGAAAAATTTACTTTTTTCTACTTCATATTTTTTCCTTTGTTTAGTAGAGAATCAGAGAAAGCAAAATCTGATGGCTTCACGTATTGTATATGATAGTATCAAAGCTTCTGGATGATTGCTTAAGTTCTGTCAATTTTAATTACATGATTTTGTTATTTATTTTATTTCAATACCTTTAATTTCCACTTGCTTCTGGAAAATGCCAAAAATTAAGAGGTTTTATTATTAATTGTTACTTGCAACATATTTTTAAACAATGTATTTAAACTATAACCGAGTTTCACAATTATTGTGACAGTCACGATTTATTGGACGTGAACATGAAACTTAATACAAATATTAAAAAGTTGCCACAACAAACTTTGAAAACATTAAAAGATATATGAATATATATTTTAAATATCTATATTTTTAAGAAAAACTGGTTGTTTAAACATTCTATGAAAAAAATTTATTAATATAAAAATTTTTTAAATACTAAATTTCGAGAAAGTTAAATCTACTAAGGATGCTTTTCGAGGGTCGGTAGTGAATTTCAATGTGGGTTTGTTTGTCAAAATTAAAATTTAATTAAATTAAAACGTGCCTAACCTTACCGAAGACTGAAGTACATACCTACAATATTGCTCGATATCCTTTTGATATTTGACCTGTGATCTTTAACCCTTTGACTTCTATATTATGACATCTGACCTCTCACCTTCAAACTTTGGCAGATGATTTCTGACTTATGAAAGTTGCTCTTCAAAATCTAAGTCATCTAAGCCTTCTAAGACATCTAATCTAAGCAAGAAGGATTGTATTTTCAATAAAAAGAATTGATTTTCACGCAAAAAGATATAATTTCTACTGAAAAATACGAATTCCCAACAAACTATATACATTTTTAACCAAATACTAAAATTTTTAACAAAAATATGAATTTTTATGCAAAAAACAAAATAAAAAGTTAAACAACTAGCCGTGGGATCGGTACCTCTGGAGAAAAAGGTTCTCTAATATAAGTACTTAAAGCTGTTGCTCTTGGTAGTTTGGAGCCCACTTTGAACTATAGGCACCCCTCCCATCACCAAGTAAGTGTGCGTGAGGGGAGGGGGGTTAAGGGAATAGAGAAGAGGGTACAAGAAAAATGTAAAACCTTAATGGGGGCCACATTAGAAGCTTGTATTCCAGTTGACTTTTTCAACCAAAAAGATCAATTTTTGACTAGAATGTAAAAGATAAATTTTCATTTAAAAAAATTAATATTTAGTCAAAAAACGAATTTTCTACAAAACAGTACAATTTTTTACCAAATTGTTTAATTTTGCATCCGAAAAGACGTTTTTTCTACAAAATACTTTAATTTTCATAAAATGAGTTAACCTTCAACCAAACAGATCAATTTTCAATTAAATAGTTACATTTTAGACGAACAATAATTAAGTTTTAACTCAAAAAACATTTGCATGAAGTGCATGAAATTATTTAAACTTTCGATAAAATATTTGAATTTTCTACCACATTGTTGAATTTTCCAGCTAAAAAATTATTGATTTTTGAACAAAAAATAAGATTTATAAACAAAATACAAAATTTCTCAACCAAATAGTTCATTTAAATAAACTACATTAATAACTTAATGAAAAAGATGCATTTTTAACAAATGAGCTGAATTTTTAACTAAAAAATATATGATTTCTATCAAAAATGAAACAGTTGTATTTTTAGTTAAAAATTATTGTTAAATAAAAAGAAAAAGAATGTTAAAACTACTAGTTGCATTTTCCACCTAAAAAAAAGATGAAGTTACTACAGAAATAATGAGTTTTCAGACATAGATAGAAAAAGAAACTTCAATCAAATTGTTAAATTTGTGAGACAAAAAGACGAATTTTTAACAAAACAGTTGAATTTTCAACCAAACCAAATGTGTTCTTAACCCGAAATTTAAAGCTTGACTTTTCAACAAAAAATAGTTGGATTTTCTTTTTGGAGCCTATTTAATCGGCATTAAAGTCAGGGAAATGGCTGAAGTTAAGAAGAAAATAAAAAAATGGGAAGAAACCCGGGAAAAGTTAGAAAAGAGGATGCAGTCATTAGAAAAAAAGCTAGAAAAGCAGGAAGAAGATAATAATAAAAAGGTAGAGGAGATGCAAGGTAGGATGAAGAAACTTGAAAGCTCGAACCGGGATTCTCGTGGGGGCGAGAGTGGGAATAAGGAGATGGAAAGGCTGAGAAAAATAGAACAAAGAATAGAAGGGAAAGAGAGGGAAGAAAGAAAATTAAACATAGTGATAAGGGGTATAAGAATAGAGGGGAAAGAGCTAAAGGAAGGGGTGGACGAAGTACTAAAAAGGATTGGTGCTAACGTAGAGATAGAGGAAATGCGAAATGTAGGAAGGGAAGAGCGAAGAGGGGAGATAATGGTACTGGCGAAATTAAAGAAATGGGAACATAAGAGGGAAGTGATGACAAGAAAGAGGTTATTATATGGAAGTCCAGAGAGAATAAAGGATGATTTGACATGGGTAGAAAGGAAGATGCAATATAAATTGAGGAAAATAGCGGAAGATAAAAGAAAAAAGGAAGAGAGAACATGGGTTAAGTATGGGAGAATACAGATAGACGGAGTGTGATGCGATTAGGATGAAGAAAGGGAATAGATAGTAAGAAATGAGGTGCAGGGAAACTAGGAGAAGAAGGAACAGGAGATAGGAAAATAAGAAATAGTAGGAAGAAAAAAAGATGCGAAACGAAAGTAGGTAAGAATGGAAGATTTTTTACTGGAATTTAGCAGGATTGGAGAGAAAGGATATGAAGTTTATGAGAAATTTGACACAATGAAATGCAGTCATAATGATGGAGACGTGGCTAGATGAAAAGATATGGGTATGAGTAAGGGGAAGGTTATCAAGAAGTTAGAAAGGGCAAGTGCAAAATGCAAAGAGGAAGAATAAAAAGGGCAGAGCAATGGGAGGAATGGTGATGGGAGTAAGGAATGAAGGTATAATAGGGAAAGATAAGAAAGACAGGAAAGAACAAAAAGAAGGATTAATAGTAGAAGAGGTAATGATGGGAGGAGAGAAATGGAAGGTAGTGGCGGTTTATGTGAACGGTGATATGCAGGACAAAGCAGGGGAGAGGAAAGAAATGATTGAATAAAATAAAGAAGAGATAAGGTTGATAATAGGTGGGAATTTTAATGCGAGAACAGGTGACAGAGGAGGAAGGAAATGGGGAGAAGAGAGAGGAAAAAATCTAAAGATAAGTTACTAAATGGGGAGGGAAAAAAGTTGTTGAAGAGCTTAGAGGAGTTGGGATTTTATATCTTAAACGGAAATATAGAAGGAGATGAGAAAGGAGAATATACACGCTCAGGGGGTGAAAGGGGAACGGTAATTGATAATGTGATAGTGGATGATGAGGTAAGAGAGAAGGTTAAGGAACTGGAGGTAGGTGATTATTTTAATTCGGATCACTTTCCCTTTAATGTGACATTAGAGGGGCAAAAAAGCAATAGCAATATGAATAAAAGGGGAGCAAATGTAAAAAGTGTAGGAAAAGGGGATTGGTCAAGGAAAGGAAAGGAACAGTTTAGATAAAAGGTTAGAAATATCAAAATGGGAGAGGCAAATGTGGACGAGGAGATGGACAAAATGATAGGAAAAATAAAAATAGGATTGGAGTGCACAAACAAAAATTAAGTTAGCAAAGGGGGGAATAGAAGTGGGTGATGTGAGGACTGTCAAGTAAAAAAAGGAGGTCAGAAAGGAATTAAGAGAGTGGAGAAAAGAAAAAAGTGTTGGGGAAGAATATAGGGGAAAAAAAGAAAGAGTATACTGAGTTGTGTTATCAAAAGAAAGAGGAAGAGAATAAAAGGTTTGCGGAAGAGGCGGAGAAGGCTAGGACGGCAGAAAAGGTATGGAAGGTAGTAAATAGAGAAAGAAAAAGATTAAACCAAGATATTGAAATGGTAGAATGGAAGAAATATTTTTTGGATTTGCTAGGAGTAGTAGAGACAAAAATTATAAAGGGAGGAAAATATGGTAGAGAAAGAGACGAGGAAGAGGGCATATCAAGGGAAGAAATAGTTAAGGTTTTAGGAATAATGAAGGATGGAAAGGCACCTGGTATAGAGGAGATTCCAAATGAAGTATAGAAATATAGAGGGGAGGAGTTGGAGGAATGGGCATGGATAATGTGTGATAGAGTATGGAGAGAAGAGGGACGGGCAGAGTTATAGAATGCAGGAATAGTTTTACTAATAGTAAAGAAAGGAAAAGAAGAGGAGGTTAAAGATTATAGGGGGTGCCCTTGATGCCAACACTGTATAAAGTATATGTAACTATTTTGTCGGAGAGATTGAAGATAGAAGTTGAAGAAAAAAAGATCGAGTCACCGAATCAGGCAGGGTTTAGAAAAGGAATGGGGGTAAGGGACAACATCTATGTTCTGAACTATTTAGTAAATAAGATAATTAAAAGGGAAAAAGAGGTAATGATAGCAATGTTCGTGGACTTGAAGGCGGCGTTTGACTCATTAGACCGAGCCGAAATAGAAAAAGTTATGGTAAAAAAGGGGATAAGAGAGGGATTAATCAAGAGAGTATCAGAAATTTCTATAGAGGAAAAAAGCAGGGTAGAGGTAGGAGAGCAAGTAGGAGATAGTTTCTGGTTGGTGAGAGGTGTGAGGCAAGGATGTCCTCTGAACCCAATTTTATTTAATTTCTTAATATCAGACTTGGAAAAAGAAATAAGGAGAAAAGGTTGGGGAGGAGTTAGGATAGGGAAGGAAAAGATATATACACTGGCATACGTAGACGACATAGTGTTGATGGCAGAGGATGAAGAAGGGTTGGCGGGATTAATTACAGGATTACAGAAATACTTAGATGGGAAAAAGTTAAATGTAATTGTAGAAAAGACAAAAATAATGAGATTTAGAAAAGGAGGGGAAAGGAAGAAAGAATGAACAGGGAGATGGAGGGATTAAAGTTAGAAGAAGTAAAAGAGTATAAATATTTGGGATATATCTTGCAAACGAATGGACATCATACAGCTCATATAAGAGAAAGGATAAAAAAAGCAGCAGGGGTAATGAAACATATATGGGGAATAGGAAATAGAAGGTTAAAAAAATTGGAGAAGAAGAATGTGGTTATTTGATACGCTCGCATGGCCGGTATTAGGTTATGGAGCAGAGATATGGGGATGGAAAGAAAGGAAAGATATTGAGAGTTTACAAGAAAGGTATATAAGGTGGACACTTTGGGACTGGAGGACTTTGTTTTTAAGAAACATACCCTTTCTCCCTTTTTTCTCGGGTTTTCGCTTAAATTGATTGTTGAGGTTTAAAAGTCTATTATTATATTTTTGGTTCGAATTTCATTTTGTTTGGTTCAAAATTCTAGTATTAAGTTGAAAAATTATATGTATTATTAAAAATGGATCTTTTATAGTTCAAAAATCATGTATTCTGATCAAAATTCCTTTCTTTTTTTGGCGAAAATCAATTTTCTTAGTTGAAGATTTATTCTCTTGGATTGAAAAAGCAACCGTTTGGGTTTAATTTAACCGAGTTTATTTGATGATTTAACAATTTTGATAAAATTAAACTATTAAGCTGAAAATTAACTTTTTTAAATTACACTATTTTTATGAAAATTAAAATTCTTTTAAAAACACATTTTCGGTTTGAAAATTTAACGGTTTAATAGATCATTTATCTTTTTGCCTTTAAGTTCAACAATTTGATTGTAAATTGATGTATTTTATTGAAAAAACGTGTTTGTAGGTAAAAATTAATATTTATGTTGGAAAATTAATTTTTTTGTAAAACGGTAAAAAATCATGTTTTGGGTTGAACTCTTTTGTTGAAACGCTTTATTTTAAGATTAATCATTTTAGTTGAAAATGCAACTCTTATTTTAAAAATGCGTTTTTCTCGTTAAGAATTGATTTTTTATTTAACAATGTAACTATTCCATTTTTCCTGGAAAATTAATATTTTTTATTCAAACTGATTTTTTCTAGTTGAAAATATATATATTTCGTTAAAAATTCGTTAGTTTTGGACAAAAATTAATTTTTTTAAATGAAAATTCATTCTTTTTGGACAGAAATGCAAACTATTTTGATAAAAATTTAACTTTTTTGAGAAAATTAACTTTCTTGCTATTAAATAATATTTTTTGGTTGAAAATTCAACCGTTTTGTTACAAAATATTGGTTATTGTTGGAACTTCCATCTTCTTGCTGGAACATTCATCATTTTCGTTGAAAATTCTATTATTAGTTTAATGATGAATTTTTATAAAAACAGGTATTTAGTTGAAAGTTGAATTAGTTCGGTAAAATTGAATTTTTTTAAGATACACCTTCTTGGTTGAAAATTGAACAATTCCATTTTATATTTTAATCTTCCGGGTTCTAAAATTATCTTTTGGGTTGAACTTTATTTTTGACATTCAACTCGTTGTTTTTAAATATAACTATTTTGTTGAAAATTCTCTTCTTTTTTGGTTGCGAAAATATTTTTTATACTAAATATGCAAATATTCTTTTTTTGTTAAAAATTGATATTTTTATTTCAAATTTATCTTTTCTATTTAAAAATTCATGCTTGAAAATGCAACTGTTTGTTTATAAATTATTCTGCTCTGGTTGACGATTCAACAATTTAGTAGAAAATTAAACTATTCGTTTGAAAATGAATTTTCTTGTTCAAAATTTATTTGTTTGGTTTGAATTGAACTATTTGATTAAAAATTAAATGATTTTTGTCAAAATTCATCTAGTCTCAATTTTAATTATTTGAACAAAAAGTCACCATTTTTACGAAGCAATTAAACTACTTGTCTGGAAGTTAAAGTAGTTGTTTAAAATTCATAGTTTTTAAGATTCACCTCTGTACTTTAAAATTGAACTTTTTTTTAAAGATTCAGTTTCTTTTTAGTTAAAAATGAATGTTTTCATCTGAAAATTGCATTAATCTATTTTTGGTTCAAAATTTATGCTTTATAAGTTAAAAATTCAACTATTTGGAAGAGAATTGTTATATTTTGTTAAAAATTGGTCTTTTTGTTTAGAAAAATAACCTTGTTTGTTGAAAATTTAATACATGTTTCGACTTGAAATCTTAGGAATATGAAGTGTTTCATTTTACATTGAATATGAAATTTACTATAATTTTATTTGAAAGAATTTATTCCTGCATTATTACACTTTATTTGTGAAGAATGACCCTCTTTCCTATGTTTTGATAGAATTGTGGCCCACGTTACTTTTCGAGGGGGGAGGGGGCAAATTTATTGTTGTCAACGAGAGGGGCTGGTGAAATAGCCTAAAACTGTTAATGTAGTTTATGGATGTCCCCTTAATGAAACATTAGATGGCATTTTTAGAAGAACTCGTTGGCCAAGTGTGGAAAGAGATGAGGTGTTGTAGAACATTCCGACATACGCTCCTACACGTAGAAAAATGGATGTTCAAATGTAGATGTTTAAAGGGTAAGATTGTAGCACCTAATATGCAGATATTCATGCCAAACATTTAGCATCTTTTTGAGATGTTAGGCGTAAAAATATTTTTATGTTAAACTAAAACACATTCAGATGTTAAGACCGTTCGAACGCATGCGCATCGCGCATTGCAATTTCATGACTATATTTGAAAGCTATATATATATATTCAATATTAAAATTATGGAATATTACAATTTCGGAACATTTCCAAAAGAATAAAAATTAGATGAACTTAAATAAAATTGGATAACGACTTTTTCTGTGTAAAGAAGAGAACAACGATCTTATGTTTTAGGTTTATTGACTTAACACATTTGACAAAAGGTTTATAAATTTGAAATACAATTTGATTCTAAGTAAATTAAAATAGATAGAATACTTAATTCAGATTACAGATCATTCGTTCTCCGATTATTCATCGCCGTTTTTATTTTGAATTAGAAATATTGAATATAACCTCAACTTGACTGAATGCATTATCTGGTCGACATTTTATACCCTTTATCTGTTTTTCGTTCGTATATGAACATTAAAATTTAATTTAAAATTCACAAATAACTTGTCAATTAATTACTTAATTGACCATAAATAAGTAAACTCCTCAAATATTTGCAGACGTAATTTGACATAATCATACATGTAATATCTCGGATTTTTCAGTTGAACATTTTGAATGTTAGAGGGTAACATTTCACTTTTTAAGATCTACAGATGCTAACCTTGAACATCTAGATTGCTGTCCTATAGTTAAACATATAATATGTTACCCCTGAACATCTAGATTTTACTTTTGAACATCCATTTTTCTTCGTGTACTATATGCGTGGAATGAACAGCCGTATAAATCCGAAGGCCATCGAGTTTAGCCGAGGCTATAGAATCACACGGGAGTTCCGATTGCGAGCAGCGTCGGAAATCTCGGAACTCCCGACAATATTAACTAAATCTTGGAAATATCTGTAACAATTCAATAGAGATTACCCCATTCACAATTTTAAGATTTTCAAAGTTCGTGGTGAGTACCCCTCGTTTGACCTCAAATAACTTTTCCATCCACTATTCGATGCAAAAAATTTTGAGAAAGCTTACTTTCTAATTAAGTTGGAGTATCAGAAGCACTCCAACGTAAAGTTTTGAACATTCCTTAAGATTGAGTTCCTGTCTCTTTGGTTTTCTGAAAGGTTGGTAAATCCTTAAAAAAAGAGAGAATTGAGGTTCTTTGAGAGGGTTGAAATCTAGATTTCCTATCAGAACCCCATCTCCTTCAATCTGATGAATCTACCAAGAAACTTCCCCATCAGTTTGCAAGCACTCGGGAGTTACCGGATGCTTCCTGACAGGTCTTCCGACAGCTTCTTCTCGATTCTCGGTTCTTGGACACACTGACCCCCTATCCCAGTTATGTTTATACTCCAGGCACCACAGTGTTGACAACAGTAGGCGAGCCCTTCCCTCGCCACGTTTTATCATTCGCGCGGCAGTCCAGTTATGCCATCAAGCAGATTCAATGAATGAGTTAAGGTTTCATTGCGCCGATGTAGAGCTTCTCTCTCTCTTTTGGTCATGTCTTCCGTCGCGACTGAGACCAAACCGACGCGACGCCGACCAACCAGGACCACGTTTCAAACGTCAGAGTGCTCTCAGACTCCGTCGCGTTCGCTTCTACCCAACATATATACCTATATAATATATAATATATAATTATAAATTAATTATAAATAAATATTAAAGTTAAAAGTATAAATCACAAACGTTTTTGAGTACCTTTTAAAATTGATCTAATTATCAATAATAAACTATCGATCAGTCCTGTGCGTGACTAACTTTTAGCCAATATAAAAAGTTACAAGGAATCAAAAGTTACATGGAATACAAAGAAGATGTGAGGATGATAAATGTACCCTTCGTGTGTTCTTAAAGAAAGTTAGAGAAACTTGTTGACTTTGAAGAAAAAAAAAGTAATAGAAAGTTATTTCTTATAATTAATTAAGGCTGGGAATAAAAGCCAATAATTCATAAAAGAAAGTAACGTATGCAATAGAAATATATAAAGTGTTAGTGTTTGTGTTTCGAGAAAGAGTGATAAGTGATATATAAGAAAAAAATCTTGCAAAGAAAAGTAAATGGAATTAGTATAAAAGAAAGTCAAGTGCTGCTATTTAATTAGCTAATTAGTTTCCGTTTTTTATTGTAGTTTTTTATGGTGGATTCCACGCTGAAAGTGTATATAAAAGTTTCTTGAAATGCATGTGAGCATTACTTAGGGTGGCCCTTATTTTTCACCTTTCGAATTTTTGCTTTCAACCCCCAATTTTTTCGAATGCGCAAAAAAATTATCTCCAAATTTGAGTAACATCGGTAATTATTTAGGGGTGGGTCAGAGACTATGTGCACAGGCACAACATTTATTAAACCAAAAAATGGTTTTTGGATATATGAAAATTTGGTTAAATACACAAATTTCATTGATTCATACACAATATTTCATTGATCCAAACTTTTTTGGTTGAATCAACTACATACTTCATCTACCAAAAGATTTGGTTAAAACAACCAAAAAATTTGATTGGGTCAACGAAATATTTTTTTTCTGTATAATTAACATATTTTGTGCTTGAAAGAAGAAAACTTGTATTGATTCAATCAAATCGTTTTCTGAGTGTATTTTTCCATTGACTTAACATGGGAAACCGTAAGTTTTTCTATAAAACTAATACTTAAACGTAATGATATGTTACAAATAATTCCGTTTTATTAATTATTATTAAAAATATTATTATTCAGAATTCGACAAAGAATAACAATCAATCATACATTTTCAGGATGAATGGCTTTATACCACACTTATTGGTTCTTAAAGAAAATCCCAAAAGTGACAAATTTGAACTTTACGTAATATTGCGGTTTGTTAACTTTTTTTTGAAAGTTTTTTTTATATAATTAAACATCAATCGGTAAGTTAAGAATACCTCGCAATTTTTTATTTATTTTGCATTGTACAAAAAATTTTAATTTGTTAACCCTTTTTTTTATTTCTAGATTAGTAGCAAAATGAATGTATTTCATAGGCGTTATGAGTTCTTTAATCAATGAGAACAATAAAATAATTTGTGATACATGGATATAGTTTACCTAAAAAGAGCAGAAAAAACATTCTATTTCACAACAATTTTGAAAGATTTTATTTTTTTTAAGTACCAATTTGTGGTCCTAGAATACCCTAACATGTTTAAACAAATGAAAATCGTACAAAAAATTAGAGCTTTTCTTCAAAATAAACGTATAACTTATTTATCCGAATTAAACTTTCGAGAAATGCAAAAATTATATATTTGAACAAAGTAAAACTGTTTAGAAAAAATGTAATTTCTTTAACCATTTACGATAATTCTTAGAAAACAAATTAGTACTTAAAAATATTAAAATCTGTCAAAAATTTGGTGCGTGATAAACTATTGTAATGGTATTGATACAGATTATTTTATTTTTATCATTGAATTAAGAAAAACGAATATTTAAACAAATGAAAATTATTCTAACAGTTGAAGATTAGCGTAAAAATAACTGGATATATTTAAATGAACAATTAATGATTAATCATGTTCAAAAACGTTTAAAAAGCGTTAATAAACCGCGATACTACGTAAAATTCAAATTTATAACTGAAAATTTATAATTGACTCTTACTCTGGCAAATTCTGAACAACATACTAAAACATGGAATTACTTGCAACATATTATTACGTTTTCATATTAGATTTGGAAAAAACTGACTTTATCCCATTTTTAAATTAGTTTAAAACTTAATGGTTTTTGTGCCTCTGCTAAATATTAATAGATATGGTAGTAATTTGGAAATAATTTTTGCTATATGCGATTCAATTTTTTTGTTTGAAAAAATAAATA
>NC_046662.1:19935407-19941434 GCF_010883055.1 Belonocnema kinseyi | reverse complement strand
TTAACACGTATTTAAAATGGGTTTTGCGCTTTTTTTAGAGTTAATTTTTTTTCTGTTTTTTTAACACGAATTGTTTTTAATATATAAAATATTACTTCATATTGATTATTAGATGTGATAATAATTTTGTTAACAGTTTAGTTATGTTTATAGACAATATTTCTCTTAGAAAAGAGTTAGAAAGTCGAGGATCTTTCTGAGTTTATCTACTTGCTTTTAACTTTTCAGTTAATGTGAGGAAATTTTCAATTGAATTGGAAAAACAATTATTTGTACAATGTACTAGTATTTATAACAATACTATCTTAGAGTAGCGTTAGAAAGTTGTGGTTTTCTCTGAAATTTTTAACCTTCTAACCACTTTTTATTAGGTAAGGTATTAATTGATTCAAGTTGACAAGCATAATTGTTTAAACAATTTATTTTTATCTACAGCTACCTTCTCTTAGAGTAATTCTTCAAAATTTGCGTTTTTCCCCTGAAATTTTCAGCTTTTATTAGACCTTTTAGTTATTAGCAAATAGTAAATGAACCTTTAAAAAATCATTTTCAAATGGTATTCTATTTTTTGCGAAATGTACTATTTTTACCCTTTTTCTAACGTTTAAAAAATAATAATACCAAAGATGTTTATTTATTATTTGTTTATAAATAAAAATCAAAGTTTTAGAAAAAAGTACAACTTTCTGGCATTATTATAAGATAAGAAACTTATAAACAATAAATAATTATTTAAATAATTGTTTTAAATTTTGCATTATATATTAGCTCATTTTAAGTGAAAAGTGACCACAAAGTTAAAATTTAGGAAAAACTGAAAATTTCAATTTTACAAAAAGTGAACAATTTCTGTATGAACCACAACTTTTTAGTATTATTTAAATGGAATATTATTACAAAATGAATAACTTGTCCAAACAATTATTTTTGTTAAGTGTAAATGATATTGCCTTGTTCTATCTGAAAAGTTAAAAGAATTTTTCCAAGTTCAGAAAAACCCCGACTTTCTAAACATATTCTAAGAGAAACTTGATCAAAACAATAAGGAATTGTTTAATAAATGTATTTCAACATCTTATGATCAGTAAAACATAATATTTTATTATTGATGATTCCAAATGAAATGTACAAAATCGTCTTTTTTATGGGAAAATACCTATTAATCTTATTGGAGCTTACGGGACTTCTAAATATGCATTAAAAAACATTTTTTTTACATTTGAAAAAAATAAAACATGAGAAAAAGAAAATTCGAGAAAAAAAAATTTGGACCACCCTAGTCTAAACGTATCGAAAAAGTCCGGCTATTTATATCGAAATTCGGTTCAAGTAGACATAGTATTAGTTACAAATAAACAAAACGATTCTCTCTAATAAAAAAATTCTTTTAAAAAGGTCTTTTTGATTAAACAGAGACAAAGAAGACTATTAAATTTAGAAAAATCGGTGCAATGAATATTGTTCTATTAGCTTGAAATCCATCATAAACTATCCATCATCTCTAAAGATGAAAGAATCGAATTACAATGTGGATTATCAAATTTTTTAGATAAACTTTAAATGCTAAAAAACTGGATGCGTTTTCGAAAATTGGACTTTTGCGTCGACGCGAGTGTTGCGCGTGCGGACGTTAAGATTGAAATTGAATAGTCCAGAATAGGGAGGAAGAGATCTGGTGAAGAAGAGCTGTGACAGCAGTGACAGGAATTGGAGGTCCGAGGTCGGTCCGTGGAATAATAAAATAGTAATTGTACATGCGGGTACGTGTTGATACGAGAAAGAAAAAGAACTCGCTCTAGTTGTTATGTCGAGATAATAGAGGAAGGTCCAACGCGATTCCTTCCTCATCAGAAAAGTGTTTCCGGTTCCGATCAAGAATCGAACTCCTGTGAGTGCGATGATGAAGTGGTGCGGGATCATTTTTACGCTCTTCTTGGGTTCCACGTGGGCGGCGACTTCCTTTAATTCGATGAACAGAAATGAAAATTTCATTTGCCCTGATCTCCTGAGCCAAGATTCACTGGGCTTTCAAGAGGTTTGTTTTTATTTTATTTTTTTTCGCTTTCACTGCAATTTTACTTTAAGAATTGTTCTAATTCTCGTTTCATTAGGTCTCCAAATTAATTTAGTGCCTTTATTTTGATGTTTTGTAACTTTTGTCAAGCTTGAATTTTTTCCGGCTGAAGGTAGTTTTACAGGGTGAACTGTAAACTTCAAAACACGATCTAATAGGTGGTGGCCCTGCGGACCTAACCTAAACAATCATTAGTGAATACAATCGCTTCCGTCAAGGAGAATTTGAGATACTGCTTTTTTTTGCATCCCAAGTAAACTCAAAAATCATCATTGTGAAATTTTTGAAACCACTCTTTACGCTTTTCATGTCACCGCACCTTCTCCTAAGGATTTTTATGTTTGTTCTGCAATTAATTAAAAATGATAAACATTTTTAAAAAAATAGATTTTTTATATTGCGTCCCGGACTAACTCACCGGATATAACTTAATCAATCGAAATTCCATTAGAATGTATATCTTCCAAATTTTGTATGCTTCTTGCAAATTTGGTGAATTATGAAGTTAATATTATAATGCATTTCTAGTGCAAAAATTGACCAGCAAAGATGTAATCTATCTATAAATAAGACAATTGCAATGAAAATTTTGTAATGGGGATTTCTGTTTTCCAATTCATTAATAAATAAAGTTTTTAAAATAAAAATAAGATTTTTCATGTTTCGTCCCGCACTGTACTCACTGGACTTTTCAGAAAAGGCATAATTAAATTGACCTGTATTCCATTGTAATTAATATTTTCAAAAAGATGTTTGTAAATCTGGTACATTTGAAAGTCAATGCTATAAAACATTTGAGTCACAGATAGGGGCTGAAACTTCATTTAATTTACATTAATTTTAATTTTACTTATAATGTCGTGAAAATTAAGGTTCTTCCAGCCACAGATAGGGGCTGAAACTTCATTTAATTTACATTAATTTTAATTTTACTTATAATGTCGTGAAAATTAAGATTGTTCCAGCCACAGATAGGGGCCCATTCTTCTATCTTTATGTAATACATTTTTAGTTTTCAATTAAGAAAAAATAAGAAATTCTCCTAATTCTTAACTTAAAATCGGGCTTTCTTAAAATTTATTAAAATATAAAAATGTTTTATTTGTGTCAGTGTTGTTGTATCATGTGATTGCTCAGTAGAGTGGTCTAATAATGCATTTAAAATGCATTCAAATGCATTGAATAATAATTTCTACTGATAATTAGATGTTTACCTTAATTGCTTAAACTATTCGTTATTTTTAATCAATTTTCTCTTAGAATAGAGATAGGTTTTTTTAAAGAATCTATAATTTTTTGCCCAATTTTCAATTAAAGTGAGGTAATATTTAATATGTGAAGTATATATTATCATTGTTAAAATATTTCATTAAACCAATTATTTTTGTTAATGATTATCTTTTTACATATAATAATACAAGATATAGTTGTTTGAAAAATGTACTATTGCTCATAACTATCTTCTCTTAGACAAGTGCTAGAAAGTTAAGATTTTTTTCCTGAAATGTTTAACTTTGCTTTATCTTTTTGGTTATCAAGAAATTATAAAAAGACGCTAATGGGAATCATATTTTAAACAATCTGTTTATTTTTTTGAATATATTTTTCTAAAATAAAACAGAAATTTGAAATATTCTTTTTTCAGAAAGTAATGTTGATAATTATTATTTGTCCCTAAAAAAAATATTAAAGAAAAACTCAAAATTTCAGAAAATCTTCTACTTTCTAGCATTACTCAAAAAAAAGATAGTTATTAATAATAATAAATTATTTGAATATGCATGTTTTTCAACTTGCATTCATTATTACTTTGCTAAGGAAAAATTTGGTAAAAAGTGAATAAGCTCAAAATAAACCACAACTATCTATCATTAATAAATAAGATAGTTATGAAGAATAATAATTTGTTTGAATAATTATTTTAGTTAAGTTGAGTTATTTATTAACTAACTTCAAGCAAAAAGTAGACAAATAGTTGAAAATTTCAGAAACATCTGCAACTTCATATCATTATTTTAATGTAATATTATTAACAATAATAATAAAATTTTTAAACAATTGATTCGGTTTTACCTCACTATAATTGAGAATTGGATAAAAAGTGCATTTCATCATTTTTGACATTTTTAATTTAAGTTTTGGCCCCTATGTGTGGCGGCAAAAATAATATTTTTTGTGGAATTGAAAATGAAATAAAAATGTATGCCAATTAATTTAAGTTTTAGTACATATCTGTTGGTGAAATGTTTTACGATATTAACTGCAAAATTTACATTGCTGGAAAATATACATTTTAATGGCATTAAGGTCAATTAAATTATAAAATGTCATGTCAAAGGCAGGACTGATTCACATTGCGTTACTGAAGAGTTCGGTAAGTTGCTTTGAAGAGATATAAATACTCTCATTTTTATTTATTTTTTAATTACTTAATTGCCTAATTACTTACTTACCTCATTACTTAATTAAATGAATACAATCGACCCTCATGCCGACTCTCTTCTTAAAAATAAAAGTTGGCATTCCTTGCAGAAGGTCAAATTAAAAAAAAAATTGGCAACAAATATAAGTGTAGATTTTTTTTGCGAAAATAAAATTTTAATTCTTTTAATCAAATCATCGCAATTTTGTTAAATTCTATCTTTTTTTCAATTATCCGACGGATTTCAAGTGATGGACAAAAATTGTTTTCTTCTGCGCACACTTTATATCGAACTTTTTCTCGCTCTTAGCTTTTTTAGAATAAATAAATTCTTCATCAATCGCACCCTATGCCTGCGTTTACACCCAAATTCGAGCTAAAATTAGATTCTGAATTTTGAAAGCAAGGAAATAAGTATTATCAGTTTGTTCTTAAAGTAATTTTTAAAAGATTTAAGGAATTTTAGAAGTTTAGAAGAAACCAACAAATATTTTATATTTTGTCAGCAATCTGTTTGAGTCTTAAAATATTTTTAATCTATTGAAAACCTTTTAAATTCTGTAAAAGGTTTGAAGCTGATGCAAACTTACCTTAAATTTAAAAAAATGATTAAGAAATAAAATGCCTTAACTAATGGTAATATTTTAATGTATTATTAAATTATCTAAAAATTAATATAAAAAATAAAAACCATTTTAATTTTTCCTAGGAATGTAAAAAAAATTCTTTTTCTTGAAACCTTTCAAAATTCTTAAAAAGCTTTTTTTTCCAAATCTAAATTTTTCAGTATTTGAAGTATTTACAAGTTTTAATTAATTTTTTTATGGTTTTAAAACTTCTATATGGGGCAGAATATGTCAAATGTGTTCCCACCTAAAGTTTATTTTGTTTAGATCGGGTTGAACCTTCGCTGCATTATATTGCTACTGGACCTGCAACAATTCACCAAACCATAGGTTTATTTATCAACTGGTTTCGACGCATTTCACGCGTTTCTTACCTTTACGTTTTAGGATGGTCGGATTGTAATACTAGTGTCGTGTTTTGGAAAGCGCTTTTCATGTACTTTCAGATTATTCTAACGATATATTTAAAAAAGAATTTTATATTTGTTTTTTTAAAATCAATAGTGAATTAGATTTTTTGAAGAAAAAAAATATAAAAATTGTTTTTTTTTTTCTATTTGAAAATATAGTTTTTTTATACTCTTGAAATCATGTAGAATAAAAAGTGGGCCGCAAATGTTTTCTTGGTCAAATTTAGATTTTTACGCTCGAGGGTACCACGTTAAACTTCCGCAGCGTCCGGGAGCAAATACTGTTAGGTCCAGGGGTATGCCACGCTATGGTGCAATTTCGTGCCTGTGGCGGTTAGGGGTAAACAGTGGCACTGCAATCGTTACTCATTACATTTGAATTGCAAGCACTGCAAAGCACACTATTTTTCTAAATTTCTAACTAATTTCGAAGTTTTTCGAAACAAACTTAAAATCTACATTCTGTAAACCCGCGGCCCAGCACTAAGCTAGTAA
>NC_046662.1:19919542-19935307 GCF_010883055.1 Belonocnema kinseyi | reverse complement strand
ATTATTTAATATTGAATGTAAGGTTACCTTTTTAGGGAGAAAAATTTCGGTATTTAAATATTGATTTATAAATCATTACAACTCCTATCCACCTCGTTTTTTACTTCAAAACTTTTTAATATTCAAATAAAAAAATTCAGAAACTACTTGATTTATTTTGGACAAAAATAATTAATTAATATTTTACTCGATTTTTTGCACTGAAAAATTAATTTTAAAAATAGGGAAACTTGGAGGGAAAAAAGGACGTTGAGAAGAGTTATTGTTTATTAATAATTTTTCAAATGCATAATGTTGCTGTATTATCTATTTTTTCCATAAAAATATATAACTGATAACAAGTTTGTACTTTATAGAATTTTGTAGTAATTAATATTTTTATTGGTATATGATAAATGAAGAAAATAAAGTTAAATTGTATAAAAATGAGTATATTTAAAAATAAAACGTTACAAATTTGTCGTAATAATTACAAATAAATCTTATTACGTCAGTGACACTATGTCTTACAAAATTTTGCGATTTTTTTCTTTGCAAAATTATCTTTCTGAACTTCTGATATTGTGCGTTTAACAAACTTCCTTATTCGAACGTGTACTGTTTTGTTATGACAGCCAATGCTTCATTTGCATGCTGGAAGTAAAGAAATGATAATGCTACATTCTGGTGTAAATCATCAATAATTAAGTTGAAGACATTATTAAATTTAGAATGCTTTTGAAACAAGTCTTCATTAATCTTAACAATTTTAAAAATAACAGAATTTGGATGAGCTAGGGTTTCTTCTTTATAATATGTTTTTAATCTTTTACGAATATATTAAAATTTAAAAGCTACAATGAGTTTTTTTGGAATTTTTGAAAATTTTACTTTAAAAACCATGTCATTATTGTAATTTATGAGATATAATGATTCTGCATATTCCAGTTTATCGAGTTTTTTGCTATCCTTCAAAATCCACACAAAAATTTAAAAATAATAAAAAATGGTAATTTTTTTTTTGAGTTTTTAAAATAAAAATAAAATTAATCTCAAACCCCCCACCCTTTTTCCTGAAAGTTTTATAAACAATAGTTAAGAATATGTCTACTTGGTATACATTTTTAACTTGGTATTCTTTTGTTTTTCTGCAGCAAAAAATTATTGTTATCATAAAAAATAATTTATCTTCCAAAAAAAAAAAAAATAAAAATGTATGCTTTTTTCAGACAAAAAAGGTGAGCTTTTCAAGAATTTTTGTTTTGAAAGCCAACATAACTTTAGCATTTTTTGTGGATTTGAAAATGCTGCCAAAACTGGCTAAACTGAAACAAGAAAGACCTTTCTTTCTCATAAATTGTACAAGTGGTACGGTTTTTAGAATAAAATTGAAAAGAAACTTATTATACCTTTAAAATTTGAAATACTTGTAAAAATGTAAAAAAGTCGTTAAGTTAATTTAAAAAACGCGTGTCTACTTATTTCCCACGTAAAAACATATTTCATATTTCATAGTTTTTATTTACTTGATAACAATAAATTGAAATTTATAAAAATGGACATGATCAAAACAGGCACATAAATAATGGCATAATACGACTGTTTAAGAATTGTCAAATCAACAGGATCGAACGAGATAAATGACGACACAATTGAAACTACCTGTAAGTTTAAAAATCTCAAAAGTTTTTCTTGGGTATTTTTTAAATAAAAATTTGTTGCTTTTAGTATCCTGTAATTGTAAACTATACTTATTTAAGTATTCAAAAATGAGTGAATTGTGACTTTGACGTTTCTTTATTGTAGATATTGACAAAAAATCAAAAACTCTAAAACATTACAATCCAGCTATGAAGATTGAGAAGAGGTTATGTTGTGTTTACAGAATTTCCCTATAAAAATTGAAGTAGTTACCGACATCACGCCTCCATCAGGAGCTAAAACCTGTTTTTTCCAAATAATTTCTGTCTCCAAAAAATGTTCCTCGTAAACGATTTGCCCAGATTTGCACAAAAAATCGCTTTCGTGTCGTAAAATTTCATTTTGCCACTGTTCAAGACAATTTTGCGGTACGGAAAAGAAATGGATTTTTTCCTTCTTTGACTTTTTTCCTTTGTACTGATTGTTGCAGTTAGGGATTATGCAGTAACGACCGCCCATTTTTATTCATAGTTTATTTAAAAAACTTAAAAAAATAAATGAAAACTATGCGCTGGGAATAAATTTCCATGGTAGTGCCTTTTAAACTATTTAAAACTAACCGAGTGACGATCGACGCACCGTTAGTTTGCCGTACCATCGCTGGGCACACATTTTCATGACTACAGAATGGGTCGTGGCATACCCCTGGTTAGGTCTAATGTGCCCTTAAATAATATTTAACATTTTTTTGATGATTATCTGTTCAGAAATATATAAATTACGTTATACATTCCATCCCACACCTTTTATTTTATTCAGAATGAGCATAACAACCTTAATTTGTCCAAAAAAACATTTGCATCCAACTTGTTAGTCTACATGATTTCAAAAAGTATGAAAAAAGCTCTTTTTTAAAATAAAACTTTGTTTAAATATGGGTTTTTTCAAAAAATCGATGTCAATTTTGATTTTCCAAAAAAAGTATAATTTTTCTTAATATATCGTTATGATAGTCTTAAAGTACACGAAAAGAGCCTAAAAGAAGTTACACTAACGTGAAGGTAAGAAACGCCTGAAAAAGTGAACAATTCAGGCCATTGTATATTGGCAACCGGTTGATAAATACACCGATAGTTTGGTGAATTAATGTCGGTCCACAAGGGCTATAATTCAGCTTAGTTTCAATCCGATCTAAACAAATATAATTTTAGGTGGGAACACTTGATTGACGTATTCTTCCCCATATATCTTCAAATTACTCGAATTTTTTCTTCAATTTTTTTAAATTGTTCTCCGGAATCTTAAGTTTTTTTATTATCTTGAACACCCTGCAAAATTTAGTTTCTGCATAATTCTAGAAGTCTTTCAGCAAATTAAAGTATGAATTCAAGATATATTTGCAGCAATTCATGGTAGTAGCTTCGGATAATTTTTTTATATTTATGTTATTTTGAAAACTGTTTTCGAATATCTGATTTCTTTTGAATTCATATGTCAATTTTTTCAATTTTGTTAAATTCCTTTATATTCTTCTGAAGTAGAAGAAATTTCATTTGACTTCTTGTGAATTCTTTGAAGTTATTTTAAAGCTTGAATTCTTAAAATTATTCGGACTCATTTGAATCTTCTTTAATTCCTTCGAATTTACCTTCATTTCTGCTGAATTCACCTTGAGTTAATTCGAACTCGGTTTTATTATTTTAAATTTACATGTCATATTATTTTCAAATTCTTTTGAATTTCCTTGGATCCTTTAGAAACTGTTGAAATTTCATTTCAATTCTTCTAAACTCTTTGGAATTGTTTAAAATTTGCTTGAGTTCCTTAAGAGTCTTTCGTTTTCCATGAATTATCTTGAAAATCTTTTGATTTTTGTTTAGTTATTTTAAATTCACCTTGAATTCAATTGATTCGAATATTAGCCATTGTTTGGAATTCACCTAGAGTTATGTAGAATTTCTTTAAATTCTTTTCATTCACCTTGAATTGATTGGAATTCGGTTTTTTCACTTGGAATTCATATGACATTTTTTTTAACTCTGTTGAATTTCTTTGAATCCATTTGAAATCGTTGCAATTCCATGCGAATTATTTTTAATTATTTCTGAAGTCATTTGAAATTGCCGAAAAAAAATGGAAGGTCTGTTTGGCCATATAAATGTGCAGACAGACCATGTTGCAGGGTCAACTATAGAATAGCCCTTGAAGAATGCTAAAGCGACTATCACTAGAAGGTTTAAGAGGTCCAAATCGACAATCTCAGAAAGCCGACTCGATCGTTTTGGGCCCTCATGTCGTCCCGGTCATCCCAAACTGGCTGACCCGATTATTATTGAGGGTCGATTTGGACATCTCGGATGGTCGATCAGGTTGTCTCATCCATTCGACTCAACCGTATCGAATGGTCGATTCGAATATCCCAGACAGTCGACGTGGTAATTTCGGATGGTCAATTCAATGATTTCAAAGGGTCTACTTGATTATCCCAAAGTGTCAATATGCATATTTGAGGAAGGAAAATTCGATTCTCGCAGAGGGTCCATTCGAAAATCTAAGGTGGCCAAAAGTACTATTTTTGATAGTCACATATATTTTTTTACATTATTTTTATTTTAAAAACCTTTGATTCTCTAAATCTATACTGGCATGTAGTTTTACCATGTAAATGATGGGAAGTCCTTTATCAATTTATTTAGAGTTTTGTGAATTTAATTTTAACGCTTTTTATACGAATTAGTTTTTTTTTACTAATGATTGGTATAGAATAAAAACTATTCATGAATTGATAAAAGTCATCGTACTATGCAATTAGTATAACTTCATATACGAATTCAGGTATAGAGTATACAATATTCACCATGGTATTCAAAAACATTACATAAATTATAAATAAATCAGAAACATAATTGTAATAATAAAATTATAAGTTAGGTACGTATGGGTCAAAACTCGCCAAGTACTGTAGTTATAAATTCGTAGTTTTTTTATCATATATAACTTATTATACAGAACTTATATGATAACTTACTGGACTGCACTTCACCTAAAAGAAAAACACACCAATGAGCAACCAGAGCTTTCAATTACGAAGTACAAGAAGATGTAAATAAGTAACAACGCATTTTAATCATAATTAATATAATGTAATAATCATTGTATCAGTTTTTTATTTAAATAAAAGTAAAATTTGTAAGGTAGAAAGTCAAAAGTTTTGATAAACAGTGGATTTTTAAATCAGAAAAGCTGAATCTTCAACAAAAAAGTCAATTTTCAAAAAAAAAAAAAATATATATCAATTTTAAACAAGATTCTCAAACAAAAAGTTAAAATACCAACAAAGAAGAATAATTTTCTACCTCTAAAGACGAATTTTTAACCAAATATATGAATTTTCAACCAAATAGTTGAACTTTCAACCAAAGTGTTCAATTTTTAACAAAGGAGATCCACAGAAAGAAACAAAATGTAATCTTTACAGTGATTTCAGAGTAACATTTACCTGTTACAACTCTACTGTATCTTTTTTTGGGATGCAAAAAAATTTAACTTTATCTACTTGAAAATTATCCGCAAAAAAATTTATTTCTGTTCTTTCTCTGTTCGTTTTTTTTTACCCAAAATTTCTGATTTTTAACAAATTACATGAAATTTGAACTTCTCGAATGCACGGGATAAAGTTTCGATCAAACGTGGAATAGTTAAATTTTTGGCTTTAAAAATAATAATTTTAAAAAGAAAAACTGAATTTCAACCAAGTTGTTAAATATTTAACCAAACAGATGAATTACTACCCAGAAGATTAATGTTCGACCAAAAAAAAAATCGAATTTGGAACAAAATAAATAGTCTTTTAGAAAAATTATTTAATTTTAAAGACAAAAAGGAGAAATTATCTACAAAAAATTTAATTTCAAACACACAAAATATGATTGCTCAACTAAAAAGTGTAATTTTTAAGCCAAAAAGATTAATTTTCTAGGAAAAAGTAGAATTTTTACCATAAAAGTTCATTTAAAATGAAATGCTTGAATTTTCCATAAAAAATTTTAACTTTCAGAGAAAAAATATCAATTTTGTACCAAAAATAGAATAGTTTAATTTTCAGTTTAAAAGATTAATTTTCAAACCATCATGAAACGAATTTTTATCAAAAGAATTAAATTTTCAACCAAAAAATAAAGTTTAAAAAAAAGCATCCTTATCAAGATTCTCTATCTAAAAGCAGAACTATCAACAACCAAGAATAATTTCCTACCAAAAATACGAATTTTTAACAATATATATTAATATTTCACCAAATAGTTGAATTTTTTAACAAAAAGTTGAATTTTCGACCAAGAAAATTAAGGTTCTATCAAAAAATATGTTTTTCAAATTATTCAATATACATGACAAAGTTTTAACTAAACATGGAATAGTTACATTTTCCGATAAACCAAATTTTAACAACAAAAACGAATTATTAATAAAATTAAAATGCAAAGTAGTTGCATTTTCAACCAAATAATATAAGTTTTAATCAATCGAAATGAATTCTAAGCCAAGAATATAATATTAGCCTGTTCAATACAAAAAAAAGAACTTTTACCCAAAAAGTCGGATTGTCTTACTAGATTTAAGTTTTTAGCACCCCCCACCAGAAGTACCGCCAGGCCACTTTTTATTTAAGGACTATGAAGAATACTGAAACCATAGAAAATGTGTACCATTCTTAAAATAAAAATATATTTTTCATAAAAAAACTAATCTTTTACAAAAAAACTTTAATTTTCTAACACATAGTTGACTTTCCAACAAAATTCTCAAATTTCAAAGACAAAAAGACGATTTTTGTGTATAAAAGAATAGAATTTTTAACCCGAAAATAAGAAAGTTCAAACAAAAATTTCGTTTTCTCTCAAATAGTTAATTTTTCATTTCAACAAATTTTTACCCCAAAAAAGGAAGTTTTAACAAAAATGTTTAATTTTCTACCAAAGATACGAATTTTCTGCTAAAATTATGAATAACAAAACAAATAAATTTTTAAGAAATTACTTGAATTTTGAACCATATGGCTAAATTTTCAAACTAAAAGGATTCATTTTTGAACAACAATAGGAGATTTAGGTTTTCATTGGATTAGGAAACATGAATCTTTGGCAAAACAGTTGAGTTTTCAAGAGAAATACTGGAATTTTCCATACAAAATAGTGGAATTTTAAATCCGATAATATGAAGTTTCAATAAAAAAGTGAGTTTCCAATTAAATAGTAGTTAAATTTTAAGTTTAAAAGTTTACTTTTGACCTTAAAAATAAGATGTCAACAAAATACATACATTTAAAAAAAAATAGTTCACTCTTGAGTTAAAAAAATTACTTTTTACTCAGAAAAAGAAAAATTGCTAGAAAGAAGTTTAATTTTCAACTAAAGATATATATTTTATTTCAATCTTAAATAAGGATATAAATAAATATAAATAAAGTGAATCCGTCCCTGAAGATTAATTACCTCTAAACATATTGTGTAATGACTTTGGCCCTGCCATGTGTCCCTACACGAATCTCATGGAGCTCAAGTGTGGAAGGATGTTAGAACTGCAAGATAAACACATACATTTAAATAAGAAATACAATTCAAGTATAAGATAAATTGATTAATGCTAGAATTAGCAGTGATTACTGAAATAATGGTAATCTATTTCAAACTTATATTTATCTAAAAAAGATTAGAATTAAATATCTAAAACGTCACATTAGTTATGTAAAATATTATTATTGCTATTATTTACTTTAAAAAAGTACTTACAGGAGAAGATGGTTTAATTAAACCCTCAACAGATACACGAACTTTACACATGAATACTATAGGGTAAAAACTTTCATTTCTTGACGGATATTACTACTGCATGGTGGTCAGGTGACCTTTAAATTTTCACGCGCATGATTGACACGCAAAAATCAAGCAATTGACCATATGCGATGGCTTATCTGCTCCTTCGTGGATGGTCGACATTGGTGAAAACAAGATGTTCGTATTGACCATACCGAAAGGGATACCTTAGTTATCTCTGATAGTGAGTCTGATTTTCTGATAAAAGTCAGACATTTTGGAAGGCCCGTTCGTCCATGCAGAAGGCATGTCTGACTCTCTAAATTTTAACCATCTAACTTTGACCGTCCATTTTTCTCCGCATTCAGTTATCAAAAAGTCTTTAGTTTTCTTTGAATCTTCATTAATTCCTCTGATTTTCCTTTAGTTCTTTTTAATTCAACTTGACTTCACTTCTTTAATTCTGTTGAATTTATTTGAATTTTTTCGAAATATTGGAAATTCCATTTGAATTATTCTGATTTATTTTTAATTCGCTTGCATCCTAAATGTTATTTTTAAAATCCTTTGAATCTTCGCCCATTCTTTTGAATTCCCTTCAGTTTTTTGATCAGATTAATTCTGTTGAAATCCCTTGAAGTGTTTTGAATTCATTTTGAATTCCATTTGAATGTGTTGATTTTCCTTTAAGAATGTTCAAATGACCATTTGAATTTTAAATGTAGGAAAGGGAGTCAGAAGCGCACTGTGAGAATAAAGTTTGGGCGTGACTTCAGTGCTTTTGTGAATGGTGATAATGGGATTGAATTTGAAGGAAAGGAGGCATAATATGTTTCAATTGGTGTATGTAGGGCGTAATTTATAATTAGGTGTTTTATTACTTTGAGGCCGTTCAAAAACTACGTCACACTGCCAGGTTGGGGGTACTAGTTTGGCGACAATTCGTGATGTAAGGGGGGAGGGGCGCTTAGAATATGAACTCACACATATGAAAAACATAAATATAAATAATCAATTTTGTAAATGTTTGTAAAGAATGAAAATTAATCATTTTACTTTGCAAGTAAAGCATCTAATTAGATCCCCCCCCCCCATTCCACTTGTCTTCCTCTTTGAAGAATTCTTCTTTGCGCTTGAATTCAAAATAAACTAATAGAATTCAATACTTAAAATGAAATATTTACCGTTAAATATTGATTCTTTTTAGTTGAAAGGCGCGAATACTGTTATTATATTTTTGGTTCAGATTTCATCTTTTTTGGTTATAAATCTCACTATTTTTTCGATAAAACTTTTTTCTTTTAAACTTTAATCTTTTTAATTAAATATTATGCTATAACGTTTTTCATTCAGAATTGACCTCTTTTGGTTAAAAACTGTGCTGCTTACGTGATAAATAAACTATTAAAAAGAATGTAGTTAAAAAAAATATTAATTACTGAAAATATAACCAGAATAACTACTTTGTTAAATATTCGTTTTATTGGTTAAGAAGTTAAATATTTTGTTAAAAATCATTTCTTTTTTGGTTAAAAATAATTTTTTTACTCTTGGTTGAAAATTAATCTGCATGTCTGTATACATGTATGTATGTATGTTTGTATGTATGTATGTATGAATGTATGATTGTATGTATGTATGTATGCCTGTATGCATGTCTGTCTGTCTGTGAACACGATAACTTTTGACAAAATTAATTTATTGGATTGCTCTTTCGTGCACTTGTTTAGTGTCCTAAAATAAAGGCCAAGTTCGTTAGCTAGCCATTTTGGATAAAAACTCATAAAATGAGCACATTTTGAATATTTTTGAGACCACTTTTTTCAAAATTCAAAAACTCCCTGTACGGTTATTCATACTATTTAAAAAGTCGAACAATTTATCCTAATGACTTTTTTGAAAACATCAAAAATTACCGATTTATAGCATTTACCAAATTCCAAAAAACACACGAAAATGAACATTTCATGCCAAATAACGCACGATATAAAAAAAGTTAAGAAAAGAAAAATGTTGCTTTTTGAATGCCCTACAAGATTATTATAACAACTTTTGAATTTTTTTGAAAAAGCAAAAATTCAAATTTTGACAGCATAAAAAATAATGAAAAATCCAAAAATTACATCTTTTGGCCAAACTGCGCAAAATATGGTAAAAGATGAATACACAAAAATTGTGAATTTAAAAAGGTCTACAAATTTTTTATCAATCACTTTTTGATAGGATGCGTAGTTTTGGCTTTAATTATGAAAAACGTCATTAACAGTAAAAAATAATGTGCCCGTTGCGTGGGCACATTCTTTTCACAACTTTTATCTTTTAATTTTATGTTCGTCTCGTGTGTGGGGTTTGGAAAAACATAATTTCTTATGTTTTAAAGCTATTTTTTATGATTAAAACTAAAAGCAGAATTATAGAAAAATTATTCATGACAAATAAACCATTTTTACTTTCTTATCAGAAAAAGGTATTAGATTTGTATGAAATTTGACCCCCCTAGTTTTTGTCAAAAGGTCCACGTTTTGACACCCCCTGAATCCAAAAGACAGATTTTTACGAATTTGTCTATCTGTATGCCTATCGGTCTGTCTTTATGTCTGTCTGTCTGTGAACAAGATAACTTTAAAAAAATTAATTTATTAGATCTTCGGCAGCCATTTTAGATGAAAATTACAAAAGTAAGCAACTTTTGAATATTTTTGAGACCATTTTTTCAAAATTTAAGAATTCTCTTTACGGTAATTCATAGTATTTAAAAAGTTGATTAATTTCTCTAATGACTTTTGTTATAAAATTAAAAATGATTAGAGTTATAGCATCAAAATTTAAGAAATTTAAATTAGACCAAAATCCAAATTAAAAATCCCATTTAACGCGGATGTGGTTGGATGCCTTCTCATTTTTCTTTCCTCTTTTTTATTTTTTTCCGAAAATTTTATTTTATTTTATTTTCAGATTACAATAGGGTTTTTTGGTTTTCGTTTATTCATTGTGGTCCAAATTTGATCGTTGGATTCTTGTTTCGTTTAACAGGATTTTGCATCAGTTATAGCATTTGCAAATTTACAAAAAACACACGAAAATGTACCTTTTGAGTCAATTAACGGACGATATGAAAAAATGGCAAGAAAAGAAAAAGTTTGATTTCTGAATGCCCTAGAAGATAATCATGACAACTTTTTAAATTTTCTTGATAAATCAAAAATTAAATTGTAACAGCATGAAAAATAATGGAAAATATAAAAGTCACATATTAAAGTTTAAATCATAAAGAAAACATTGGAAATTAGAAAATTCAGTTTATGGAAAAGCGACAAAAGTTGCAATTAAACGCTTAATCACAAATTTTTTAAAAAAGAATGCGCATTTTTTTTAAACTGGACAATGAAACTTCATCTGTTTTAATACCAATGCAAGTTACGAATTAGAATAATCTTCATTTATGGGAATGATATCAAATTTCAGGGATAAACTCGAGTACAAAGCACGAGATACGAGACGAGAATGGGTTCGTTAGAGCCGAAAGAGCTTTAACAAAAGAGAATTCACAATCACCAAATTACTGTTGTTGATATTTTCACCATTAGTTTTAAAGAGTCAATGCAGAAAGATCGAGCGCGTAGCGCGAGGTAAATACATTATCGAGTGCGAAGCGCGAGACCAATATATTATCAAGCGCGAAGCGCGAGAACCTACAGTTGCGCGCCCTAGGCGCGCTCAAATATGCGAGCGCAGCGCGCGACGAGAAAGTGTCCACAAAGCGGGAAGATTTTTTGGGATAAATTTAGCTGTTATCATCTTAAAATTGAAATTTGTTGTTGAAATATTACCTATTACATTTTTTGTTTTGAAATATATTTTTAAGTCAAATTCAACCGTTTTTAATTGAAAATTAAAATATTTTTGTGGTTGAAATAACAACAATTATATTTTTCACTGAAAGTTAATTATTTTTAATTAAAAAGTATACTATATTATATTTTTCGTTCAAAATTTATCACTTTTGTTTATAAATTCTACTAGTTGCTTGATAAATTACTTACTTTTTATAAAATTTAATTTTTTGGTTAAAAATAAACGTTATCATTGAAAATTCATACTTTTTGTTGAAAATCGAACTATTTCGGTAGAAATTGAATTACTTTGATGAACGTTGATTTGATTAAAAGGAGATTATACTAGTTGGTTGAAAATTCGTTTTTCAATGTTTGAAAATAAATTTTATTATTTTATGTATTTAATTTAATATTTGTCTTCTTGGTAAAAAATTAATCTTTTTGATTGAAAATTCATATACTTGTTTTTGTAAGAACTTTCTCTTTTCCATATAAACGTGCAACTGCTTGGTTAAAAAATAATCTGTTTTGTTTAAACATTTGACTATTGAATATCAAAAAATTAATTTTTGTTGCTACAATATTAACTATTATATTTTTCTTTGACAATTATTGTTTTTATTTTGGAAATTTAACTGCTTTATTGAAACTTGAACTTCCTTGTTAATAATGATTTTTTTGTGTGTTTTAGATTCGTCATTTTAGTTAAAAATGAAACTATTTCATTGCGAATTTAATTATTTTCTTAGGAATTCATTTTTTGGTTCGATCATTTGAATGTATAGTAATTTGTCTTCTTGTCTGGAAAATTCAAATATTTGGATCAAAATTTAACTGTTTATTTTGGAATTAATTTATTAGTTCTTTGAAAATTCATCAATTTGGAAAAAAATCCAATGTTGATGCTCACCACATGATATAGAAAATTCAAAACAATCATATTTTTATAAATATTATGCAAATTGATCGGAATATGATAAATAAGGTTTATAAAAAAATTGCAAAAATATTTACAGATTTCTGAGGCATTTTCTACCAAGTTTGAATCCAGACCAGAATGTAGGGAAAAAATTCTAACAATATAAGAATTTAAAAAACATACTATGGATACTTGTCTCTGAAATCAGCAAAGACCTTTAAAAAATGTTTGCTTTAAAATTTTTATCATTTATAAGAATATTTATAAGAATAAAATTATAAATTTTAAATTTGTTTTTAGGGTTTAGTGATATTAAAAAAATTAATTATCATATCATAATTAATTATGAAAAATAATAAAATTTTTGAGAATCAATGGATATTCAAGGAAAATGTAAAATTTGCTTTAATTTCTGAAAAAAATCACTAAAATCAGGCGTTTTACATGGTTATGACTGCCGGTCGCATAAACTCTGGAAAGAACCCCTCTCATTTTTTTCTTTTAAACAAAATTTTAATTTCAAGAGCTTTTTTTCTCTACTGAATTTGTTCTTTGCACTTACATTGACATTAATTGAATGCATTTTTAATTCTTTTGAATCAACACGTGAAATTCTGTTTGAATTCTTCTGAATTACTATAACTGTTTAGAATTCTTTTAAATTCACTCCAATTCTTAAGATTCTTGATATTCTCTTAACTTCGTTTTAACTTCTGTTCTCTTCTTCGTTAACTTCTGTTTTAAAGTAAGTTTGATATCCATATGACCAATTCAACCTCATTTTAATCAAAGCATACAAATTTCGAGGTTAACTAATAAAAGTCTGTTTAAATATTTCTTAAAATAATAAAACTAATAAATTCGTTTTCTGCATGATTTTAAAAATAGAATCGTTTTAAAAATAAATTTATTTCGAAAATAGATGTCTCTTTTCATTCGATAAACCTATAACACATGTTCACATAGAGCTGGCTATAAATACATATTCTGGAGGCCGCAAAAGTTCATCAAGCTATGTTCTATCTTTTTTTGATAGTATTGTGGAATCGGATACACAAGGGTATCGCAGATTACATTTATGGGTTCGAAATTTTATGGTTATTGAGTTCTAAAGGCATTAAAACCTGGGGTTCGTTAAAAAAACCGATTGGGTCTTGGAACGATTCGGTAATATCATCACGTTTTTAAAGTTACTAGTAGTCTTGCGCGCGCCACGGCGCGCGCCTATTTATCTTTTTATGAAAAAGAATAAATGAAAAGCCTACCTTTTCTATGTTATACATATTTAATGAATGTTACAAAATATTAGTATAAAACAATACAAAACATGAAAGGATGAGTTCTGTATCTGAAACTGTAATTAATCTTTTATAATGGGATTTTAACGAATTCTTTATTTTTAGGTAGAAAATGAACTATTTCATTCCAAATGAGCTTTCTTTTATCAAAGATTAATTTACATCTAATATTGATGAATAGCATTTACTACGATTTTGTAGCTCACGTTGATGATAATTCCGATTTATACCAAATCATTACACTACTTTGTAAGGCAAATTTCTGCCAATTTTCGATTATCAGGCTTAGTTAAGTCTCCCACTTTCCCCTGGACTTATCACATAAAAGTCTATGAAAAACATAAATATTTTGTTTGAAATGAAAATAATTATTAGATTTCAAATTACATTGAAATTAGTGAAATACACATAAAAGTCTATGAAAAACATAAATATTTTGTTTGAAATTAAAATAATTATTAGATTTCAAATTACATTGAAATTAGTGAAATATTGTATTCAAAATAACACTTTCAACAAATAACTATTTGAAAAATTATTATGTGGGGTGAAGGTGTTGTAAAAAAATTTGGTTGATGGTGGTAGATGGAGGGTAAAGGTGTTATAACTGTTTTACAAAAAATAGTCTTTTGACTTAAAAGTTCAAGAAGTGGGACAAATTTTTTTATTTCCTAACTGGCAATTCTTTATTTGTTTAAAATTCGTTTTTCTAGTTGAAAAATTCATAATTTTAGTTAGAAATTCATCTCTTTGGTTAAAAAATTTACTATTTTTTTGAAAATTCTTTTTTTTCGGAAATAAATTAATTGTCTGTGTAAAAAATTAACTTTGCTACTTTTGGTTTAAATTCGAATCTCTTATAGAAAATTAATCTTTATGATTGTAAATTCGTTTCCTTATTTTACAAAGCATCTCTTGGCAGCATCTGCATTCGTTGAAATATCAAATATTACATTTTCTATCTAAAATACATATTTGAAGGTTAAAAAGTCAACTACTTTGTTGAAAATTTATATATTATTACATATACGTCACTGAAAAAATTATTTGTAAACAATTTTTTCGATTGAAAATGGTTTCATTAAATAAAAAATTGATGACAAAACTTTTTCTATTACATTGGTATTGTTTTCCCATCAATTGCCCTTCTTTAAAAGAAAATAATGTTTTAAGATTACTGCAAGATTTATCAATAGTTCTTAATAAAATTAAACAAAATTTAATAATAAGTGATTTTCAATTTTTATTAGTTCACAACGAAGATATTAATCAAAAAATACTGCTTCCAATTGTAAAACTGCGTACTTACAAGATATTGTGGACTTTTCATAGATTTAATAAAATTCTCTGACATAGGCCACCATTGTGTCTACTGTCTGGTGTCAAATTCATCTGTTTTAGTTAAAATTTCAAATAATCTGTAGAAAATTTCATTTTTTTGATTGAATATTAACTTCTATAAACTAAAAACTTCATTATTCTATTTTTGTTTAAAATTTGATATTTTTTATTGAACCTTGATCTTTTTCAGTTAAAAGTGGAATTATTTGTTTGAAAATTTATGTATTTTGTTGAAAATTTGTCTTTTTGTTAGAAATATAAAACTACTTCCTTGAAAAATCATCTTTTTAATTGAGAATTCAACTATTTTGTTTAAAGTTCCTTTAAAGTTAGTCCAAAATTAATTTATGTAAGATAAAATTGGATTATATCAGTTTTGGTAGAGAATTGATATTTGAAGTTGAACATTGATCTTTTGTAGTTGAAAATTCAACCCTTTGGTTTGAAAATGCACATATTTCGATGAAAATTCTTTATTTCGGTAGGAAATTAGTCTTCTCGTTTGAAAATTCATCCTTGTGATTAAGAACAAAACTGTTATGTTGCACATTCCGTTTTTTTGGTAAAAATTAAATTCTCTAACTGAAAATTTAACTAACCCGCTTTTGGTGGAACACTGAAATTTGGAATTAGAAATGGATATTTTTGGATTGAAAATTCAATTATTTGTTTCAAACATCGTCTTTTTTATATAAAATTAATCTTCTTGGTTAAAAATACATCTGTTTGCTTGAAAGTTCAACTATGTACAGTCTGTCAAGTTAAAGCGTGGGTGGCTTTACTCGCAGTCGGTAAGGTGTATCGACATGATTTTGGTGTCAAAATTTATTTATTTATTAACATTCAGTTTGCTTTCAATTCTCATCTTGTTATGTAGGTGAATAGGTGCAATCTCCCAAACCTATGTTTCGAGAAACAACCCCAGAGATGCACTTTTA
>NC_046662.1:19892323-19919442 GCF_010883055.1 Belonocnema kinseyi | reverse complement strand
AGGGAGCTCTTCTTAATATTTTGACACCAAAATCATGTCGATACACCTTACCGACTGCGAGTAAAGCCACCCACGCTTTAACTTGACAGACTGTATGTATAATCAAATGCATCTATTTTAGTGAAATTTCAATTAATATGTTGAAACTTAATTGTTTGTTGTTAAATATTAATTCTTTTAACTAAAAAGGAATTATCCTATTTCTGGTTTCGTATATTTATATTTTTAATTCAACTGCACAATTTCAGGATGAAAAATTATACTTTTAATTAAAAATTAATTTTTTCATTTGAAAATAGATGTCCAAATTCGATTATTTTGTCTTAGATTGGAAAAAATGTCTTGCATAATTTACTATAAAACAATTTTAATCGCTAAGAGATTCTGCTAAATAATGTGTAGAACCTGCCTGATTTTAAGTGAATTATATTTTATTTTAATTACTTTTGATAATATTGTTCTTGCATTGAAAATTAATTAAGCTGAAAATTTTATTATTAGTTTAAAACAATTTTTTTAAATAGAAAATTAATCTTTGTGTTTGAAATATCATCTTTTTTCTTAAAACTTTTACTATTTGGTGTCAAGTTTATATTTTTAAATTAAAATTTGAAATAATCTGTAACAAATTTCATTTTGTTGATCGAATATTAACTTTTATATACTACAAACTGAATTATTCTATTTTTGTTTAAATTTTGATTTTTTTTTTGTTGAAACTTCATCTTTTTAGTTAAAAATTATTTTATGGGTAAAATTAATATGTTTTTTACTATTCTTAATATAGATGCTCAAATTGAATTTTTTTTTGTATCAGATAAGAAAAAAACGTCTGGCATAATTTACTATAAAAGAATTTTAATCGCGGAGAGATTCTGCTAAATAATGTATAGAACCTGCCTGGTTGTAAGTAAATTATATTTTATTTTTAATTCTTTTTATAATATTGTTCTTGCATTAAAAAATTAATTTAGTTGATAATTCTATTATTTGTTTTAAAAAATTTTTGTTTAATTAAAAATTAATGTTTGTGATTAAAAATTCATCTTTTTGTCAAAACTTTTACTATTTGGTGTCAAGTTCATTTGTTTTAATTAAAATTTTTAATAACCTGTTTTTTTTGGAATGAATATTAACTTTTGTAAACTAAAAACTGAATTATTCTATTTTTGTTTAAAATTTGATATTTTTAATTGAAACTTCATCTTTTTCGTTAAAAATTATTTTATCGTCAAAGAATTATTCTTTTTTTTATTATTCTTAACATAGATGTCCAAATTCCATTTTTTTGGTCTCATATCAGAAAAAACGTCTTGCATAATTTACTATAAAAACATGTTAATCGCTGAAACATTCTGCTATATAATGTGTAGAACCTGCCTGAATTTAAGTGGTTTCTATCTTATTTTGAATACTTTATATATTATTGTACTGGGATTGAAAATTAATTTAGTTGGAAATTCTATTATTTGTTAAAAAAGATTTTTTTAAATAGATAATTTATCTTCGTGATTTAAATTTCATTTTTTGTTTGTTAAAACTTTTACTATTTGCTGTCAAATTCGCCTGTTTTGGTTAAAAATTTAAATAACCTGTAGAAAATTTCATTTTTTTTATTGAATATTAAGTTTTATATACTAAAAACTGAATTATTCTATTTTTGTTTAAGATTTGATATTTTTTACTGAAACTTGATTTTTTTAGTTAAAAATGGAATTATTTGTTTGAAGATTCCCGTATTTTGTTGAAAATTTGTGTTCTTTGTTAGAAATATAAATATGAAGACCCGATACATCCATAAACCTAAACATAATTCATTCAATCTTCCATTTATTAACCATATATTGTTTAAAAGCACATAAAACATTGGAAGCCTATACATTTTATACAGCTGTTTTGTTCTGAAGGTCAAGCTCAAGGAGTTTAATGGTACTTTTCTGATATTGAGTAAAGTTAGTGTATCATTGGTGTATTTTTAGTTATAAGTTAATGTTTTAGTTATTATTTGCATTCAATATAAACATTAAGTATTATTCCTGCGATGCAAGGAATTTGTTGTAACAATTTCATTGCTGATAAAAAATGCGGTAGCAACTTATTGAGATTTTGAGGTTAATATTACATTTTGCAATTCAAGGGCGAACTTCTCGCAGTAAACAAATTTATCAAAAAGACGTAAGATGAAAACATAAAAAGCTATTTTTTATTCTAATCCTGATTAAAATAGTTTCTGTTTTTTCACCAAACATTTAATAAATTTGAATGGAATCTTTGTGTAATTTGTAAGAAAAATTTCAGTAAAAGCTTAACTTTCTTAAACTTTTTGTAGTACATTTTCGTAACCTTTCATAGCAAAAAATAGTATTTTATAGATTTTTGTAGACATATACGGAAGATTTACATTAAAGTGGCCAAAATTATCTAATTCTGCGACCAGCAGTGCGCTTTTGTATTCCAAAATTAATACCTAACCTCAAAATTTCAAAAGTTGTTATCGCATTTTCCACCAGCTAAGGACTTTAATAACAAATTCCATGCTTCATAGAAATATTACTTAATGTTAATGTTTATATTCATAACACATAATAGATTAAATATTAACTTATAATTTAAAATATACTAACCCTACCGATAGTAATCTCAGAGTACATGCTAAAGATTCTCAAGGCTCTGAGATACATATATTTAATGGTCCAGATAGCTCGTTCAAATGCTTTGAAGGCTTTAAAATGTTCTTTCCGAACTTGAAATAAAAATACGATAATAAATAACAAGCAGAGAGGCTTAAATTGAAATGAGAATTCGATCATAAATAACAAGCAGATGCCCTGTATTGCGATTTCAGTGTTACGGGTGGAAAGGTGGTGGTAAATGAGAAGCGTTGATTAGTATTATCGACCTCGAAATTTGATTCGATTATTATTCCCAACAGTGATCCAATAATACTTGCGCATGTTTGAACTGTGCGTCGCTCATTGGCTCTAGTTCGCGTACGTATTTAAAAATCAAGTACAGACGCGCACCATAGCCAATGAACGTCACTCAAATCCAAGCAAGCGCGACAATTTTTTCAATATTTTCCAACTCTGTCTAACCCATTCATAACTCGTGTCACACGCATATAGCAATGAAAATCGAGTAGCGTGACAATCGAAATCGACAATATCGTTTAGAGATTTCATATTAAGGACAGTTTCTAGATAATGTTCAGAAATTAATGAAACCTATCTTAATTCCGTTTATGAAAAAATATATTTTCTCACTTGTTAATTAAATAGTTAAGGAAGGAAAAACATCACATTTGACGGGGGTTGTGTTTCGTTTCCATCTGTTATGGTTGGGGCGGATTTTTACCAGATTACGTAACGTTTTTAATTTATAAATTTTCTGCACCATGAGCTCTGTATATCACAATTTATGAATAAATAATTTCAGTTCGTCATACAATTTATTTCGAAATGTTCATAAACATTACAGATAAAAGAGAAAACCTAAATTATAAATGATTGTTTAATAATGGGAAATAATTATGTTCTTAACATTCTGTTAGCACACTATAATTGGTAAATTTTCTTATATTTTCAAAGAGGTAAGCAAAATTTAATGATGGGCAAAAACTTATTTTGAAGAATTCGAAAAAATTAGAAGCTTTTTAGTAATTATGATAGATTTGAGGAGATTAATTTATTTTTTAAGTACTCTGGAAAAATTTTAAATGGTTTAGGTTTCATTTTAACAGAATAATTTTAAGTTTTGAAGATTTCAAAGTAAGTGGAAAAACAATAAAGAAAACAGTTTATCTTTCAGCCAACTAGTCAAATTTTCAATAAAAAATGAAAATCTTTCAACCATTGTAGTTAAATTTTCAACCAAAAAGGTGAATTTTCTCGCAAAAAGATTATTTGTCTATCAAAATTTAAATTTTTAGAAAATAAGTTAATTTTTTAACTTAATAGTTAGGTTTAACTTAAAACTATAAATATTTAACAAAAAAGTTTATTTTCAATTGAAAAGTTCAATTTTCTAAAAAAAATATTGAATCCTTCAGAAAAACGAATTTATTTTGAATTAAACAGTTGCATTTTTAACAAAAGAGGTAGAATATTTATTCAAGAAAGTTAATTTTTAACCAAAATAGACATCGTTTAACAAAATATATGAATCTTAAAATAGAAATGATAAATTTTTAATAAAAAGTATCAATGTTCAATCAAAAATGATATTGTTATAATGTTAGTTCAAAAAATAAATTTATAAAAACAACCATTTTTCAAAAAAATAGTTACTTTGCAACTAAAACATTGAATCTTACAAAAATTGTTAAACAAAAGAGTTTAATCGAAAATAGGATTTGTAACCGGGAAGATTAATTTTCTGAGAATGGAATATGCACATTTTCAGCTGAGGAGATGAATCTGCAACCATAAAGATTAATTTTTAACAAAATAGTTCATCATTTAAAATCTATGTAGCTAAATTTTTGCCCCAAAAAGAAAAATTTTTAACATAATACATTATTTTTTAACCAAAATTGTTGAAGTTGGAAGCGAAAAAGAAACTATTAACAAAATTGTTGAATTTGAAAGCGAAAAGGAAATTTTTAACGAAAAGATTATTTTTCTACTGATTAGATTAGTTTTCTACCAAATTGTTGAATCCTTAACCAAACCAGATTAATTTATACCCAAGCAGTAGTATTTTTAATAAAAAAGGATGAATTTTCAATTACGAGAGGATTAGTTACATTGTATGTTATTAAATTAATCCTCAACCAAAAAAAAGAATTTTTAAAACAGTATAGTTATATTTTTAACAAAGAGATGAATTTTGAACTAAAATGATGAATCTTAAAAAAAGGTTATTCAACGAAAGATTTCAATTCAAAAGATGATTTTTGAACCCAGAAGATTAATTTTCTAAAAATTTATGATTAAATTTTCAACCTAGGATATGAATCTATATCTGACAACTGAGAACTTGTCAATTATTGAACAAAAATAAATTAATGTTTAAAAAATTGAAAAAAATACTATCCTGAGTATTAATTTTACATGAAATTGCTATTTCTTATTTTTAAGTTATTTTCCGGGCACAGCTTTGGTTAACAATGCAACTGTATTGTTAAAAATTGATCTGCTTAGGTTAAAAATTAACTGTTTAGCTGAAAAATTATATTTTCTAGTTGAAAATTCAACTGGTTTGTAGAAAATTTCACAATTTGATAGCAAAGTAAACAATTTGTTAAAAATCAGTCTTCTCTAAAGAAAGTTAAACATTTTAATTGGCAATTTATTTAGTTAGTTAAAATTCGCCTTTATTGCTAGAAAGTAATTTCTTATAGTTAAAAATGTAACTGTTTGGTTGAAAATTTATCTTTTCTACTGGAGGATTGAAATTTTTTTTTAAATTTGTAATTTATAATTTATAGTTGAAATCTGAAAAATTACATTTTTTGTAGATAATTTATATTTTTAGATTAAAAATTCAACTTCCTGGTTAAAAGTTGAACTACCAGATTTAAAATAAGTTGTTTGTTGAAAACTTAACTTTTTGGTTAAAAATTTAACCTTTTAGTTAAGAAATTCAACCATTTGTTTAAAATTTATTGGTTGAAATTTCACATTTTTTTAGTAAAAATGCAACTGGTTTGTTGAAAATGAATCTGCTTTGGTTGAGGATACAATTATTTTTTTAAATACACATATTCTGTTAAAAATTCGTATTTTCAGTTAGAAAATTAATCTTCTCAGTTAAAAATAAAAATAGTTTTTTTTTTAATTTATGTATTTATTTGAGAATTTCTCCTTTTTAGTAGAAAACGCGTCTTTTTCATTAGAAAATTCGTCTCTTATGTTTGAAATTTTTGTTTGTTTGTTGAAATTCAACTTTCTTTATGTATGTATTTTTGTCAAAAATTCGACGATTTTGATAAAAAAAGATATTTCGGGTTCCAATCGCGTAAAGAACTACGAATTTTTCCGAAGTTTCGTGAATATGAAATTTCACTGCTTCTGTGCTGCAATTTTCACGAAACGTCGGAAAAATTCGTAGTTTTTTACACGATTGGAACTCGAAATATCTCTTTTCCATTCCAATAAATCATCGTGAAAGCATTCAATTTATTATTCAACCATTTTGTTAGAAAATTAATCTCCCTGTTTAGAAATTCATATAGTTCTTTAAAAATGTATGTATTTAGAAACTGAATCTGGTTTTGTTAATAATTTAACTATTTTGTTAAAAACTCGTCTTCTGTAGTTCAATTCAATTGTTTTTTATTAAAAACGAAAACTTTTCCCTGGTTAAAATATTAACTATTACATTTTTTGTAGCGAATTCCTCTTCTTTGGTTGAAAATTTCACTACTTAATTAAAAGTTTAAGTGCTCTGCTAATGCATAAGAACAATAAGATTAACTAAATTCTCAGAAAAAAACTTTACTGAATTCAAGTACTCAGAAAAAACTGATTTTTCGAAATGTTGCAGTTATGTGTCAAGTAGGGTTAACGCGAGGTTAATACTCCAAACTAGTACACTCCAAGTCTTATATAATAAAATTTTCGGGGGTTGCCTCGCACTGGCCTTTTTACTAAATTGTTACCCTCGAAACGTAAATAGTTGGGCCCCCTGAACAGTTACTAATTGGAATGCATAATATTGCGCAATATACTTGACTGAGTACTCGCGCACTGGTACCTTCCGAGGCGAGAGTCGCAACCGCCTCTCGCCCTGTTTTGCACCCCAATCTTGTCTGTGTACGGGCCTATATATGAAACTTTTATAAAACAAAGAAAATAAGACAATAAATATTTTAAGAAATTAGATATTACTCGAGCCTTTTTAAAGAAAAGAATTGTGAAATGAAGAAGTTCAAAAAGAAAATGATTATGATATTGATAAGAGAAATGGAAAAATATTTAATTTGATTTATGTCTTCCCCTTTCTGAAATGCAAGACCGACATTTCAGTTCCCTTTGATAGAAATGAGGTTTAATGCTGAATTTTAACTCAGCTCTGTGACAAGTTTTTACTTTTTTTCTTATCGCCTTTTGCACGCGCTCACTTTCCATGGAAAAGAGAATCTCGCAATTTCCAGCCGCGCCTTTTTAACACGTAAGTATTCTGCGAAGGCGTCCATGAATTAAAATCCCCTTGGTTTGCAAATTTTGTGAAAATTTATGCACTCACTTGTAACAGAAAATTCGTGATAAGTAATATATTATCATAAATGCGAGATATATATGCCTGGTTATAAAATTTAATTCTATAATGATATTGATTACGCGTTGGCTGTAACAAGAATGGGGATCGGTGGGAGAAACTTTACGAATTTAGAAAGTATTTAATACGTTTCTTAATGAAAAATTTAAACAAATTCATGAATAACTAAATAAACGAACTGTTACTTCCTTGATTGGAAATTTATCCAGTATATTTTGAAAATTCAACTATTTTGTAGAAAATTCATTCTTTTTGTTGAAACTTTGTTACGAATTTTTTGAAAGTAGGACCTACAACTGGAACAGTATAATTCAATAATGACTTAACAAGTTTTAAAATCATCATATTTCAGACTTCACACTCTTTGTCACATTCTCCTCTTTTACTCTTTTCTAAAGAATTCTTTTTTCTGCTGTTTCTAAGAAACTTCTTATTTTTACTTTTATTTCCATTTTTTTCTTAAATTTGAACTTTGGTTAAAAACACAACTTTTTTAGTTCAATTTAACTGTCTTTTATTTCAGATTAAAATCTTTTTTGGTTGAAATATCAACTATAACATCTTCTCGGTGGAGAATTAATATTTTTGGTTGAAATATGCACTAATTGGTTACAAATTCATCTTTGTGTTTAAAAATTAAACTACTTGTATAAAATTTAAAATACTTTGTGAGAATTTACTTTTTTCAGATTCATCTCTTTGGTCGAAAATATAATTTTTCTTGAATATATGTTTTTTCTTTTGTTAAGAATTTATTAATTTATCTGGAAATTTAACTATTCCTTTTTTGATTAAATATGTATTCTTCATTAGTTGGAAATTCATGTATTTTGCTGAAATGTTTATTTTAGAAAATTAATCTTGTTAGTTGAAAGTTCATCTTTCTGTTTAAAGCTTCAAATAATTGGTTAAAAAATGATATTTTATTCTGAGAATTCAACTTTTTGTCATTGAATTTTTATATTTTTTATTGAATTATAATGTCATCTTTTTTTATAAAAAACTCCACTGTCTTGTTAAAAATTCCTGCCGTTGGATTTAAAATTTCTTCCTTTAATTTTTCTTGGTAGAAAATGAACTTTTTTACTGAATATTCAATTATTCAACGGTGTTCAAAATAATGCATCTTTTCCGTTAAAAATTGAAATATTTGGTTAAAGTTTATCTTTATGGTTGGAAATTCAACTATTTGTTTGAAAGTTGAACTACTTTATTTAAAATTTCTTTTATTCAGATTCACTTCTTCGGTCGGAAACATAACTTTTTTGTGGAAAAGTCGTTATTTTATTTGTTTTTTTGTTTGCAAATTAATTTTTTACCATTAAAATTCAACTGTTTTTTGTATAATTTTAATATGTTTATATTTAAAATTCTATCATTTGGTTGGAAATCCATTTTTCTAGGTTGAAAATTCAACTATTTTGATCTCAGCTTAAATTGAAATTTCAACAGTTTAAAAAAATGCATCTTTTTTGCGGGGAAATTTAACTATTCGGTGAAAAATTTATCTTTTTCTTTTTTGAAAATCCAGCTAATTGGTTGAAAGTTGAACTACTTTGTTAAAAAAATTTGTTTTCTTCAGATTCGCCTCTGGTCGAAAATTCAACTTTTCCGTTAAAAATTCGTTATAAAAATCCTTGATTAGATGGAAATTAAACTATTTGGTTAAAAATGGGTCTTCTTTGGTTGAATTAAACTATTTTTTCTACAAAATTGAAATCTTTTTCGGTTAGAATACCAAGTATTACATTTTTTGAAGAGAATTAATCGTGTTTGTTGAAATTCAACTGTTTTTTTGAAATATCGCTTTTTTGTTATAAATTAGTTTTGTTACTGAAAATGTAACAAAGCCAAACCAGACCCGAATTCGGATTCAGCGTCCCCATAAACGTCTAGAAATATTGGTCTGGTACGGTAGGCATACTTCTTTTGGTGTGTCTGTGTGATACAATATATATTATCCTTGCTTTTTTTCTGTTGTTTTAGATATTGGATAATATGAAATATGATAATTATATATCAATAATAATTCTTGTATTTTACTTAAAAAATTGTGTGAACACAACAAAATAGTAATCGCGCCCGTTTTTTTTTTGTAATATGATTAAATAGTGGAACGCTGCCCGAAATCGACTTTTCACACTGCCCTTTTTTAGTTAAACACTGAGCTTTTGGTTAATACTGTCCCTTAGAATAAACTCTGAATTTAAGAGCTCTTAACTGAAAACGAAAAGTTTATTAAGTTTCCATGGTTGAAATTTGAAAGCAAGTCTAAATGAAATCACGTTTATTGAAGGTGAAGGAAGAGCTCAGAAAGTGGTGCGAGGTAAGAAGATGAAGAAGAAGTCTGCGAGGGATGAAATGTGAAACGCTAGTATTCCATGTGTTTTTGCACCAGAAAATTCGCCTTGTTTCATCCCAGTATTTCGGCACGATTAGCATAAGTTGGGTTTAAAATCCATGCATTGTATATAAAGCGTCGGCTGCGCTTACTCTCATTGAGTTATGGGCAAGCTGTTGCGGCATTCAGTGAAGTTGCGGTGCAAATCCACCTTTCAAAATTTATGAAGGAAACATCAAGCACCCAGAAATTTACGGTCCTGGGATTTCCATTTCAAGAAGTGAACCTCACAGAATAAAAGTGGGATTTTTTTGTTGCAGCCTATTTGCTATATTCTCGAAATGAGATTTGTCGACGCAAAATGAGAATGCACCGGAACCTGAAATTACACTCCAGGTTCCATAGAAGCTGGTCCGGTTTCTTTTTATTTTTAGATTTTCTGGTCCACGCAGTTTCTTGGGGAGCAGGGCGACGATTGCGACTCTCGCTTCGGAAGGGCCGCAATGCGCAAGTACTCAGTTGAATATATATCGCAATGTTATGCATTCCAATTAGAATTATATGGCCGAAAGGGTAATTTAATCCCGGTTCCAGTGTACTTCAAGCGTGAAACTGTAAAATGAACATAGCTTTATTCTCATTCTGATCCGCATTTTTTTTGTTTTATCGACATTTATTATTAATAATATTTTACACCGTTGGGGACAAGGACCGACATATCAAAAGCTTGGTGCGGTTTGAGAGACTGCACGTTCACACTAATTTGTCACTTTTTGTTCAAATAAGAAATAATTGGGATGTAAAATTTTTTTGGACACTGAATATGGAATATAAAATTGTAACGATGCCGTAAACTTGGGGTCTGAAGGAACGCTTATGACGTTTTAATTGCTGTTATTCACCAATTATAAACAGGGCAACACGTTGTCCACGAATCTCGGAGAAAGCACAAATAAAACTATAGCTAATAATAGCGACAGCTCAGAGGATTGTCAGAGCATACTTGAAAATTAATTCTCGCTTTTACATTTTTTTTTCTTTAATCACAGGTTAATGTATTCTAGGACGAACAGAAAATGTTGAATTTTTAACCGAAAAACGAATTGTTAAATTATGAAGTGAAAAAATCAATTTTCTAAGAAATACTTAAATTCTCAACCAAAGAGATGCATTTTTAACTCAAATGTTAAATCTTTAACTGTAATAGTTAAATTTTTAGCTAACAAGTAACTTTTCAAGCAACAAAACGAATTTTCATACAAATAGTTGAATTTGCAACCAAACCGAGTTGTTTTCTAACAAAGCTTTTCAATTTACAAGAAAATAATTACATTTTAAACTAACAATGCAATTTCAAACCAAAAAAGATAAATTATCAACAAAAAATATAACTGTAGACTTTTCTGCAAATAATAATTAATTTTAAAACAAAAATGGTTATATTTTTAACTAAAGAGATGAAATTTCTACGAAAATACATCAATTTTCAACTAAAAAAATCAATTTTCAACCAAATAGTTATATTTTTAATCCAAAAATACACATTTTCAATCAATAATGTTGATGTTAAAGAAATTCATTTTTTAATACAAAAAATGGCCAAAACTGAATTTTCATCAAAAGTGGAATTTTCAAATAAGACAAAATCTTCAGGCGACAAGCAGTTTCCAACCAAACAGCCGAATTTTATATAAAAATGGTTGAATTTTCAAACCAAAGATGAATTATCAATAAAACATAAAAATTTTTTAAACTAAATGAATAATTTTCTAACAAAATTGTTGAATATAAAACAAAATAATTAAGTTTTCAATCAATTCATAAAATCTTTAACCAAATAAGATGAATTATCAACCAAAAATATAACTATTGTAAACTTTTCAAGCAAAAAGAATGATTTTTTAACCAAAAATAGTTGGATTATTACCAAATAAATCAAATTTCTACCAAAAAATATAACTTATAAATAAAAAAATAAATTTTACAGCAAAAAGATAGATTTTCAGCAAAACAAAATTTCAACCAAAAATAAACAATTGAATATTTTGTAAGCAAATATTTGAATTTACAACGAAAAAGATACAGTTTCAAACAAATAGTTCAAGTTTCAACTAAAAAAGATTTTGTAACATCATTTTTCAACCCTAATAATAAATCATCATCTAAAAAAATTAATGTTTGAAGAAGAAGTTAAACCTATGGATAAATGGATTGAATGAAATAATATAAATTAAATTAATCCCTTGTTCAAGCCTAAAAAATTTTGGAATGCTTTAACCTTATTTTTTCTAAGTTCAGACTTTTCGTTTCAAAGTGTTTTCTTTATAACTTATCCTATACCTCTTGGTAGAATTGTACCAATCTTGATGAAATAATATTAATTTAGTGAACTTTTCTTTCCATAAATCGGAATATTTTTTTCGTATTGGAAAAGGCGCACTATCGGTGATTTTTTTGAATTTTGTCTCATGATCGTAGAACTTTTAATATAGGAATGGCATAAAGGTACTTTGTACTTTGTACTTTGAAGTACTCGTGGGTCCCGGATTTCAAATAATAATTAAAAATATCAAAATTCAAAATGACGAATCCAATATAACGGATCATAATATTGTGAAAATTAAAGTAAAATCCTAAAAATTGTTAATCAGGGGTTTTTGGGTTCGCTATTATTATGATCATTGTTTTATAAGGCTAGTCCATTTAATTACCGTAGCACTGCGGTAAAAGCCTATTGTACGTTGCCATTTTATTTTGAAACCTCTCTATGTACGTCACAGGAAATATTTTTGCCGATTTTAGCGGATAATTTAAGAACATGGACTTCTTTTTCTGCATAATTAAAAGTTGCTTCAGCTCGTCTATAAATAGTTTCTCTAGAGGTATCTTTTATTTATACAGTCTTTCTTCCATTATCCATACTTTTTTTTTACTTTTTCTACATGGATGACCCCGTTTCTTATAATCGCCACTTTTTTAAACTTCGAACTAAAATATTTTTATATACTAACTCCAATCAATTTAAATGTCACTATGTTTTAGTGTGTAATGCCTTTAAATTAAATTAAAAATCTACTTTTAGAGTTCGTAACATAATTTTAAATGATTTGAATTATTTAACAAATTTATATTATGAGAAGATGGCACAAATAGTGTGCAAAGCAGCTAAGCGAAGTTTGAAAAATAATTTTCTTAATTTACTTCATGCTTAAATGAGTATCTAGGTCCGTTAAGCTGGCAGGACCACATTGCAAAAATTGACTGAAAACCTGTTGGGAATTAGGGCTCATTTAGGGCTCACTTAATGCCCTATTGCCAAATTTAATGCTCTGCAAGTTTTCGCAAAAACCTGTGGCCATGCTAGCTTAACGTTTCGCTAGTAGGACCACACAGAGAAAAAAAACGACTTAGGCATTACTTCTTTATAAAATAATTTAGGGCTCATTTAGGGCTCTAGGAATATTATAATGAAAAATAAAAAAAAAATTGTTTAAACAATTTTTGTTTAACTAATTCTAGTAAAAATGAATTAAAGAAATTTCTCCTTCTACCCTAAGGCTCATTCAGGGCTCCATGAATATGATATTTGAATTGAAAAAAAAATTGTTTAACCAATTAATGTCTGAATAAATTTACCACAAAAAATTATTTTCTTTTATTTTTTCTTGCACGATTTCAGGTTCATTTAAGGCTTCTGAAATATTATCAACTGAAAGTCGTGCAATATTTGAGTTGCCTTTTTTGTTGTTATATATGGTGTTTTGCTACCTTAACGTTATAAAAAATATGTGAAGGAAATCATGAAACCATCTTTTACCCCTTGTATAATTTAGGACTCATTGAGGACTGATTTGGCCCCGTAATCCTAAATTTCGTGCTATAGTATTTTTTGTAAAAAAATAGTGTTTGAAATAGCTTAGCAATAAGTTGCCTCAGAATTGCTGTAAAACGTAATAAAAAGGATTTTACAGAAAATTCACCTCATAGAATAATTTAGGGCTCATTTAGGGCTCTGGGTATATTATAATTACACATTTAAAGAAATGTTTAAACAATTTTTTATCTATTTTTACAAAAAAATACTAGAACTCAACATTTGGGAATACCGGCCCAAATTAGTCGTAAAGGATCCCTAAATTATGCGAAGAGTAAAAATGGGTTTTATCGTCTTCTTCACGCATTTTTTATAACGTTAAGTTGGCATAACACCACATATAACAAAAAAAAGGCTAAGGAAATATCGCACGACCATTGTTTGATGACATTTCTGGAGCCTTAAATGAACCTGAAATTATGCAAAAGAAACGAAAATAAAATAATTTTTTGTGGTAAATTTGTTTCAACAATAATTTTTTGAACAATTTTTGGTCAAATTCAAATATTATATTCATGGAGCCCTAAGTGAGTCCTAATATAGGGTAGAAGAAGAAATTTGTTTAATTAATTTTTACTAGAATTGTTTAAACAAAAATTGTTTGAACGATTTATGTTCAGTTTTCATTATTATATTCCCAGAGCCCTAAATGAGCCCTAAATTATTTTGAAAAGAAATAATCCTTAAGTCGTTTTTTTCCTCTGTGTGGTTCTGCTGGCTTAACGTTAAGCTAGCATGACCACAGGTTTTTTTTATTGCGTAGCGTCAAAATTGTCAATAGAGCATTAAGTGAGCCCTAAAGGAGCCCTAAATTATAGTGCAAAGAAATTCCGTCTAAGTCATTTTTTTTCTATTTATGGTCCTGCTAGCTTAACGTTAAGATAACAGAACCACAGGTTTAAAAAAACGCGTACCATCAAATTTGGCAATAGGGTATTAAGTGAGCCCTAAATGAAGCTTAAATTATTGTGCAAAGAAATAATGCCTAAGTTTTTTTTTTCTCTGCGTGGTCCTGCTAGCTTAACGTTAAGCTAGCATGACCACAGGTTTTTTCGAAAAATTTCGGAGTATTAAATTTGACAATAGGGCATTAAGTGAGCCCTAAATGAACCCTAAATTATAGAGCAAAGAAATTTTGAAAAATTAATTTTTACTATGTGTGGTTCGGCTAGCTTAACGTTAAGCAAGCATGACCACCGGTTTTTTTTTGTTCAAATGAAAAGCATTCAATTTAGCGGTAGGGCATTAAATTAGCCCTAAATGAGCCCTAAATTCTCTATAGGTTTTCAGTTCATTTTTGCAAATTGGTCCTGCCTGCTTAACGGACCTTGAGTATCTGCATGTCAGTTTATTTGTGTATGGATTGAAATCACTAAAAATACTTGGTTTTGTAATATAATTTAACTTGCAACGGAATATCTTTGTGTCAAGACTGTCAAACAGAAATAACTGTAGATGTGTGGCATATTAAAACTTTGTTTATTTAGTTAAGGAAACTTTTCCTATGTCTTTCGGAAATTTTCAAGATTCTCGTTGGTATAATTATCGTCTTGTTAAAGAGTTCTTTCAGAATTCTTTTTAATTATCTTAAAAAAAATTCTATAAAAAGTAGGTCTGTAATTTTTACTGATTTTTTCTCATTTCCGCTAGATCGTAACAATTTCCGTACTTCCTCAAGTACAAATTTTTTCCGTCTAAGGCTTCTATTCAATAAAAGAAAATGAAGATTTTATACTTGTTTATGGGCAAATAAAAAAGTTTATTGTTTGGTCAGTAAGATAGGTGAACGACGGAAGTATAGCTTACGTGGAATGTAATACTGGACGTAGAACAGGATGACGGTTATAAAAAAAAACCCACTAGAGCTTACAACGTGGTTAGGTTAAACTATTAATCAAAATAAAATTTTATAATCTCTTGATCAGCGAAGGTAACGAATACGTACTTTATCATGTATCGTGGTCAATGTCATATTAAACTGGTCAAGGGTGAAATAACCCTTTAAATTTATTTTTATTTTTCTCTTCCTCTTTAGAAGATTTCTGTCTTAGATGAAGTATTATTATATTATTTTAAGGGTCACTGTTAAACGGGAAGCCGGAAAATAGGTGGAAACTTAAATAAAACCGGGAATTAACCGGGAATACAAATTCGAACCAGGAATCAAATTTCAAGTTTTCGAAAATGTGATATTTTTTATTAATCATGATAAGAAGCTAAATAAATTTTAATGTTCGCTGTTTAAAAGTTACATAAGGTCGTAAGCCATATCATTTTCCAAAATGACTTTTTCATTTTTAACCGAAAATTACGCCTTACTTTAGTAAGGCCTGATATCCGGTGTGCGTATCCAAAATTAATGTGCACACAGCAGTGTTGGGTGCGTTACTTTTTTGAGCAACTAGTTACAATTATCTTACTTAGCGAAAACAGGTAACATGTTACAGTCACTTGATAAAGTAACTTCAACTTACCTGAAAAGCTACTTTTTCAGTTCCTTAATTTTATAATTTAAAAATCAAAATAACTGAGATGATAAGTCATAAAAACATTATTTAAGAAGAAATAGGCGTTCGTTAAAGTAACATTTTTAGTCACATTTTTAAACTGAAATATATGAAATTTTTCTACGGGAAGAAATTAATTTTTAAGGCAAAATGACGAATTTACAACAAAAAGGTTACTTTTCAACCAAGTTTTGACTGATTACCAAAATAGTTAAATTTGTAACAGAATGCATGAACTTTTAACCAAATGGTTGAACTTTTACACAGAAAATATTAGTTTTCAACAAAAAAGTTAATTTTCCACTAAATAGTTGAATTTTCTATAATGTTCATACCAAAAAGACGAATTTACAACAGAAGATCTAAATTTACAAGAAAAAAGTTAATTTTCAACGAAAAAGTTGAAAGTAAAATATTTGAAGTTTCCATCCCCTCCCATCGCATAGAATAAAACGAATTAAATTTTCAAACAAAGATGTAAATTCTAAACTATAGTTATAAATGTTCAAGTAGAAAACGGAATTTTTAACAAAGTAGATCATCCTTGAACAAAGTAGTTTAATTTTCAATAAAAAAAAAACAAATCTACAAAAAAAATGGCTGAACCTTCTTAAGAAAATTTTTGACCCAAAGAGATGAATTTCCACTCCAAAGTCAACACTTTTCTAAATAGAGTTTAATTTCCAGCAAAATCGTCAATTAATTTCAAACAACTAGTTGAATTTTCTATAAAAATAGTTGAATTCAATCAAAAACAGATGAACTTTCAAGAAATTTTGAACATCTTGAAAATTTCACCAAGCCAAGTTAATTATCTACCAAAATCGTTGAATATTAAACCAAGAAAGAGAAAAATTATTTATGGTTTCAAAACGAAAATATTAATTTTGAATAAACAAGTTAATTTTCAACCAAATAAAGTAGTTGATTTTGTAACCAAAATAGATCAATGCTAAATGAAAAATATAATACTTGATATTATTTTAACCAAAAAATATTTTATTTGAAATCAAACACAGTTTAATTCTACCAACAGAAAGACACGAATTTTAAATTAAAATAAAATATACTTTTTTTTTACAAAAAAGATCAATTTGGAAACGAGAAAGTCGAATTTTAAAACCTGAAGTTTTAACAAAAGAGTTACTTTTGAATCAGGTAAAATAGTGCAAAAAATTATCCCAAAAAGATGAATTTTCAAGAAAATAACTGAATTCTCAGCCAAAATAGATTAATGTTCTACCCATAGCTGACCCAAGGATCTCTTTTAATAGTAGATTTTATACAAAAAGCATAAAGTAACTAATATTAAAGTTCAAAGGTACTGAAAAAGTTGTAAATAAGTTACGGCAGAAGGTACTTTATAAAATAGTAACGAAGTTCCCGAAAAATGACAAATAACGTAACTTTTCATTAAGTTAGTTACATGTAACAAGTTACGACCCACCACTTCTCTGCACGAGTTCATTCTCATCTGTCGAGTGAGTCTTTGTACACTCTTTATTATAAGTCGTAAAAGGTGAGTCACGAACGACATAATATTTCTAAAACCAGAAATTTTTCAGAAAATGTTGAATTTCAGTGTAGGAGAAAAGTTATAATTTAATTATTACTGTGCTTTAAATCTCTTTAGCTCTGGAAATTAATTTTTCTCTTTCTAAGAGTACTTCTTCAGATGATTAACCCAGTTCCAACTCCTACTTCTCGAAGATTTAGAATGTCCTACGCCCAAAAGGAAATGTTGAATTAAAAAAATAAAAATAAATGGATAAATTATCGGGTGAAAAATTAATTTGCAACACAACAAAAAAACAATTTTTGAACCGAATAGTGAAATTCTTAACCAAGGAGATACATTTTTAACTTAAACGATGAATCTTCAAATATTGATAGTTAAATTTTTAGGTAAGAAGTAAAGCTTAAACCAACAAAACGAATAATTTTTTCAACAAAATTGCTATATACAACAAAATAATTGAATTTTTTAACTAATGATGCATTTTTTAAACAAAGAATGCCAATTCTCAAAAAAACATAACTGTAGACTTTTTTAACCAAAAGAAAATAATTTTAAACCAACAATAGATAAATTTTTAACTAAAGAAGATCAATATTCAAACAAATAATAAGATTTTCAGAAAAAAAATATCAAAGACAAATTTTAATCAAAAGTAAGACTTTATTGAAAAAAATGAATATGAAACAAAGTAATTAAATTTTATGAACCAAATAATAAATTTTTAAACAAAAGAAGAAAAATTCACAACCAAAAATATACTTGTACACTTTTCAAACAAAAAACATTAAATTTACATCGAAAGGAGTTGGATTGTCATAAAAAAGATTAAATTTTTACAAAAATATATAAATTTTTGAATAAAAAATTAATTTTTAATCAAATTGTTAGATTTTCAATCAAAAAATATAAATTTGTAACAAAAGATAAAAGAGTTCAGTTTTCATCTGAAAAAATTACTTTAAACTAAAAAGGTGAGTTAAAAATTAAGTAGGTACATTTTAACGCAAAAAGATGAATTAAAAAAAATTCTAAAGTTTAATAAAAAACGGTGGAATTCCACGAAAAAATACGAATTTTAATATTGAATATTAATATTTAATATTGAATTTTAAAGCCGCAAATACCAGTTTTCAAAAAATAAGTTAATTTTAAACCAGATAGGCGAATCTTATACGTAAATAATGAAGAAATGTCAAAATATTATAATATTTAAAATTTGTATATTAATTAAGATTATTGGTTTAGCTTTTATGTAATTCTACTTTGTGTCGTATTGTCTAAATAAGAAGATATATATTTTTTAATGATATTTTGTAGCAACCTTGCAATATTCTCATAACCTAATAACCTTTAATAACCTTAATAACCTTTAACAACCTCATCTTCAGCTATTAAACCAGGGTTTGTTAAAAATTTCTTTTTTTTTTATAAATTAAAACTAGAAATGTAAATATTAATCAAATTCGCCAACAGCTGATTTACAATTTTTAGGCGTTTCGGCACAAGATGGTGACCATCTTCATTTAGTTATTCTGAAATTTTTTAGACATATATTAATGAAAATTTTCTTGGTTAATCACTTTTGATATTTTAATTTGTAAGTAATTCTTAAAAAGATATAAATATAAAAAATATATTCTTGTAATCACTTTTCAATAAATTTCAGTGATAAACCGTTAATACCTAAGAAATAACAAATTGTATTTAAGAATTTTCATCATTTAGAATATAAAAAATAATTAATTAAAGATATGTTTATAAAAAAAAAAAACAAGTGTTATGATAACAAAATATGTACAAATAATTTAATTAATGGAGCGATTTAAATTCCTAAGTTTTCATGTCGAAGTATATTGTGTTTTCAATGAAATAGTTGAATTTTCAATGAAAGAGAATTTTTAAAGAAAAAGATGAGTTTTTAATCCAGGAAGATTAATTTTTTACTATAAAAGATGAGTTTTTAACAAAATACATGAATTCTCAACTAGAAAATTTCCATTTTCAATTTGAAAATATTAGTTTTTCAACTAAAAATGAAAATGTGATATCTTTAATCAAGAATTAATTTCATACAAACAAAGAACCAAATTTCTAACAAAATACTTATATTTTCAATGAAAAAGTTGATTTTTTGATAAAAGAGTTCATCATTGAAGCAAAAAAGTGTTTTTTTTAAAGCGAGAAGATTAATTTTTTTATAAATGAAATATTTAAATTTTCAGTTAAAAATATGATTCTTGAACTGAAAAAGAAATTAATTTTTAGCAAAGTAGTTCAACTTTCAACTCAGTAGTTGAAGTTTTGACCAAAAGAGATGTCTTAATAACAAAATAGCTATATTTTTTTTAAAACAATTAAAATTATTTCTTTAACAAGTGGTAGAATTCTTAGACAAACCAGATACACTACAGGGATTCATTGTAGCTTACATGATATCGCGATTGTCTTATGTTCAAATACTGGAGTCTTGGGATGGCGCGCGAGCCGGCACGGGTTCGATTCCCAACGCAGAAAGTGATACTGGATTTTTTTTCAGAAAGATTCGCTTCTGTTTCTTGACATAATACTTTAGAGATACGCTACAAGTTATAATTAACTCTATAGTACAGCTGTCAATGAGCTTGGCATTTGGCGTGACGATAAACATTCCATTAATAAAAAGAAGTTAAATTCTAAACCAACAATATAATGGTAGAAATAATGGATCAAAAAAGGTAGAAAATATTCAGATATTACATAACAACTTCCTAAAAAAGAGCTTTATGTAATCAGCATTCCACAAATTGGGAAAAGGGAAGCTACGTGATTCGCATTTGGTAATTCATTTTTTGCAAGACACGGCCACAGACTTTTATTAATTATTATGCAAGATAGGTTCCTCTTTTTCTTATAATTTTGCCTAGATATTGAGATCTTGATACAAAGGAGTGCGTGAACGCAATAAAATTCCAGTCGAGAGAGCTTTAACACCATTGGATCATCATCTCTTAATACAAAAGAAAATCCTATTTAAATAAAATCTTATTTATCAAAGAACATTAGGGTGGAGCACATTTTTTTCTTTAAATTTTCATGCATATTGTCCGTAGATTTGTTCGAATTCACAATAAAATAAATCCATTTTTATTCTTTAAAAAAATGATATTTAAAGATGGTGCAAACCTCTTTCGGTTTAACATGTATTTCCCATAAAAAATACGTTTTTGTAAATTATATTTAGAATCGTTCATTATTAGCTGAATCGAGTTGAAAATAAACATTCATCATCCCAAGGAGCCATAGAATACGAATAAAATATTACTTTTCAAAGATCACACACATAAGTATATTTTATAGGTGGCCAAAGAAACCCCGTAAGTGAATAAAATGGGTTTTTCGTGTTTTTGGCGCTAATTATGATTTTTTAAATATAAATCTGTTTTAATAAACACAATAATACTTTATACTTATAATTATATATTTAAATACATTTTTTAAATAATTTATTACTATTCTCAGCAATTTTCTCGTAGAACAGTGTTAGAAAGTTGCAGTTTTAAGAACAAATTCCAATTCTCAACTAAAGTGAGGCAATACTCAATCAGTGTTAAAATATATAATTGTGCAAACAATTTATTATTTTTGTTAATAATATACTCTTAGAATAATGCTAGACAATTTGAGTTTTTTGAAAAGGATTTTCCACTTTTTGTCTCGACTTGTTTGTTCCACTTGGTATGACGTAATAATTAATTCAATGAAGCAAAAATAATTATTTAAACAAATTATTATTGCTTATAAATATCTCCTTCTCTATTTTCTTTTGTGCTACAAAATTGATTATTTTTCTGAATTTTTTAGCTTTTCTCTGACTTTTTAATTAGGAGAAAATAATAAATATTAATATTAATTTCAGAAAAAAGGCTCCTTGTAAATATTTGAAGGAAAGTTTACATTCAACATGATCAGTATAAAAAATTTGAAAAATTTTTCATATATTTGTTTTGTTTCATAAAAATATATTTACAAAACAGAAATATATTTTTCAAACATGAATCTCCCTAATATTTATTAATTATTTGTTCATAACTAAAAAGACAAGTCAAAGTTAAACTTCACAGAAAAACCGCATCTTTCTAGCACTCATCTGAGAGAAGATACTTATAAGCTACGGTAAATTATTTAAAGAACTATTTTTACTAAATTAAATTAATTATTAGGTCACTTCAAGTGAAAAATAGACAGCATTGTTCAGGAATTTCTTTTTGTTAACTTGAATTAATAATGATTCTACTCTAATTCAAAAGCGGAAAAAAATCTAAAATTTCAGAAGAAAGCCAAACTATATCTAGTTTTAACAGAGAAGAAGATAGCTATATCGTAGCTAGCCCCAAAAACTCGCAAACCCCATTTTTTTACTCATGGGGGTTCCGGGACTCCGTAAAACACACTAATGGGGGTGATATTTGAAAAGTAATATTTTATTCGTATTCCAATAATAATTTTGAAGAGAAATGTTGAGTTTTAAATCGATTCAGCTAATATTGACGATTCTGAATAAAATTGATAGAAATGTCTTTTTTTCAAGGGAAGTACGTGTGAAACTTCAAGGGGCTTGGCGCCCTCTACATATAATTTAAAAAAATGAATTTATTTTTGTGTGGATTCGAATAAAGTTCCTGGCGATATGCAAACAATTTGAAAAAAAATTTCCAATGAATTTTTGGATCACCCTAATCAACATATATCATATTTTTTTCATTAAAGCAAATACAATTTTAGAGGGAGTAAATTTAATTTGAGTTGAGGTACACTGCATTTTATTTGAGGTAAATCGAATTTTATTTGCGGCAAATAGAATTTCATTTATAGCGACTAAATATTTTATTGGACTAAAAAATGTATCATGAATTAAAATGCATACTCGCATCAAATTCACCCATTCCAATTAAGTAAAAAGGCTTTTGAAGTCGATACAGATAGAATTTTATTTTATCTTATTTATTAAACATTGCTTGGTCATAGTTGGAGAGGTTATATGGATTTTGGGATAAATGGCATCCTGTAAAGATAGTATGAAAGGGAAATTGGAAGTAGTTTTTGGAAATAGGATGGTGTTAGAGATGAAAGGGAGAAGATCCAAAAGAGTATATTTTAGATTATTATCATTTCTACTCCTTTTATCTCTTATCTCTTATAGAATGGGTTCAGAATGATTTCCTAGGTTTAATAGACGGGAGTCAAATCTCTCGAAACATTTTAGGAATTTTACAATTTGGTGAAGAATTTTACGTCTTTGCTAAACTCTTCCGAGAAGTATTAACTTCGGTTGTAATTGGAACAAGAAAATTTTATATTTTCAGGAAATTCAAATTTGGTTTAATCAAGTTTTAGTTTCGATTAGATTTAAGTATGATTCTGCAGATGATAAACAGTTCACTGGAAAAATGAAGGGGAAATTAAAACTAGTCGTTATGAAACATTTAATTTTTAAAGCGTGAAGTTATTTATTTATAAAATCTTGAATGCCTGAAGTTTATCAACTTCATCTGCTCCCAAATTGAATAAATTCAATTTTTTAAATCTTAGGTTATATATTTTTTAATTTCTGAATTTTCATCCAATTTTATATTCAAAATATTCTGTTGTGTACTTATTCCACTATAAAGCGCTTGGAGGCTCAAAAATATTCATATTTTTAATCACTTTTAAATCAAAACTATTTAAATTTGGAATTTTTTATATTGAAGATTTCTGAATTGACATTTTTATGGTCTAAACTAAAAGGTTAAAATGTCGATCTTTCCTTAATCAAAAATTAAAAATTTAAAAAATTTTCACAATTCTAGCTCAAAATTGTTCAAATTTTCATGTTAACGTTGATACTGTTTATTGAGCGTTTCATGTTATTAATTTTTCACTTTTTAAAGGTGTTTCCATTTTCAAATTTTCAGATAATCAGTACTTCAAAAATTTTTCAATAGTCATTTAAAAGTTTTCAGTTTAAAATAGCTGATTAAAAAAAAGAATTTTTAAACACTTACAAAATTCAATTTGTTCGTTTCAAATTAATTATTTTTAATAAAAACACAACTATTATATTAGATTACTATTATTACTATACTATTATTACTATACTACTATTATATTATACTACTATTATTCATTGAGAGTAAATTATTTTAAATTAAAAAGTCTAATATTACATTTTCGGATCGTCTTTCATCTGTTTTGGTTCAAAGTTACACTATGTGGTTTAAAATTTGACTAGTTTGTTGAAAATTAATTATTTATGATAAAAGAAGTATACTATTATACTTTTGTTTCAGAAGTCATTTCTTTTAGTGAAAATTTCTATTCTTTGGCTAAAAACTTTATTATTTTGTAGAAAATTAAAGCTTTTTTGTGAAAATTTCATCGTTTTTGGCGAAAAGATAACTTTTTCAATTTAAAAGTCTAATATTGAATTTATGATTCATAATTCATCATTTTCGGTTAGAAATTTCACTATTTTGACCATAGGACGTATTTTTTATGCAAAACGATTCGTCTTTGTTGAGCGATATGACTCTCAAAAAATTCCTAAACGTTCTTAAAAGAGACAGATAAATAGAAAAACGCAAGGAATTTGTTTCGAAATATGTCGAGTTTAATGCAAGATAAAGGCGACTGGTAAACAGTTGTGACATGTTGTTACATTCGAAACTTAGTTTCTGGATTCTGTTTATCCACGTGTTATGTGGAAAGGGCTAAAGGGGAAAAGGGGAAAGAGTCCTGCAGTTCTTGTCTCTCAAATTCATATGTATAAATGTGCATATGTATATATGTATATGTTTCTAACTCAATGCTGAAAGCATTTCATAGAGCTTTTCCCCAGTTGAGCTTTTAGCCTTTGATTTCCCCAGTTCCGGCTCGAACTCATTTTTCGTTTCTACTTTTCACCACTTTCTACTATTCATTGTGCTTTAATACCGTAATATATGCCCCAGAAAAAAAATTATTGCTCTCTAAACTCGGAACAGTAAGAGAAAAAATCATCCATCTAAATAGGAAATTGTTCCTCCTACTTTTCAGGGGATCGTTATTATTTTACGGGATAAAGATATCTTGTAAATGAAAGAATGAAGCTGCATTATTTTCAAATTAATTATTGAATTAACAATAATTATCTGAGCTTTGCCTTTAAAAATATTTGTTCAAGTCGGTTTGATCTGCATAAAATAATATATTTAATTGAATGGTTTTATTTATTTTAAAAATTCGAAGGGATTTTCAGTCAGCAGCTTTAATGCTTCCAGCAATGATTAAAATTAAAGCAATATTGCGAAATGTTGAATAGATTTTACAGGAAAATTACAAGAAATGATTTCATTTTCCTTTAATTTTGAATATTTTAAGATCAGAATTCAAACTCTTTCTATTATTACCCACTTTCCCCCTGTTTACAAGAAACTCTCCCTTTTTATATCCTTTTAGTTTAAATTCCAACTGAATTAGTAGAACCTTTATAAGAGAAATCCAACTGTTTTCAGCTCAAAGTTCTTTCTTTTCCAGAGAAAATTCGACTATTTTGTTAAAAATGTATCTTTTTCAATCGTACATCCAGTTAGTTTTTTGAAAGCTAATTATTTTTAATTGAAAACACTATTATCATATTTTTGGTTCGGAATTTATCTTCTTTGGTGAATACTTCTGCTATTCGGTTAAAAATTAAGTAACGTTGATAAAATTTAAATTATTTGGTCAAAAACTCATTTTTTTTAATACAACTATTTTGTAGGAAATTCGTCTTTATGATACCAAACTCGTCATTTTGGTTTTTGAAAATTGATCTTTTTTGGTTAAAAATTCATTCTTTTTAATTGAAAAAACTAATGTTGTATTTTTGATCGTAATTCATCACATTTGGTTGAAAGTTCAACGATTTGAATAAAAGGTTATTTTTTCTATGAAATTTAAAGTACTTTATTAAAAAGATATCTTTTTTGATCGAAAGTTTGACGGTTTTGTTTAACATTCAACTATCAGCGTAAAGCTCCATTCCTTTCTCAAAAATTCGTATTTTTGGGTTGGAAATTCTTTTTTTTTTTAAAGTCAATTCTATGTAATTAGAAAGTATAGTCTTATTTTAATGCAAATTCAACTGTTTCATTAAAGAGTAATATTTTTTGGTTGAAAGTTCAACTGTTTCGTTAAAAAATTTGCCTTTTTGGATGGACAATTCGTCCTTTTGGTTTGCAAATTCATCTTTAGGTAGAAAAATTATATTTTTGCAATCAAAGTGAATTCTATTTAATTAAAAAGTTTATTATTACTTGCTGCCTCACAATTAATCTCATTTTGTTAAAAATTCTCTTTGGTTAAAAGTGAATTATTCTGCCTATTTTAGATAAAGTACTATGTAAGCAAATATATAGTGATGTCTGTTATTTAGAAATAAGGGACCGTACATAAATTACGTAACAGTTAAAGGGGAGGGGGCCGAGATATTTTGTTACGATATGTTACTGTAGAGGGAGGGATACTGCGCTCATGTACGTATTTTTTTTTAATTCGAAAAAAGTTTTACCTGAAGATTATCTTTTTAATCATAAATTTTATTATTTGGTTGAAAATTTAACAGTTTTCTTAAAAATAAATCTTTTTTGGTTGCAAATCCAACTGTTTTGTTAAAAATTCCTACTTTTTGAATCGAAATTCTGCTGCTTTGTTGAAAATTTAATCATTTTGCCGAAAATATACCTTTTTCTTAAATTTGATATTTTGGTGTTGAAAAAAGAACTGAAATCTTTTCTGGTTGAAAATTGAAATATTTATTTGAAATTTGGTTTAAATAAAAAATTCATCTGTTTTAAGAGAAATTAATCTTTCTTCGATAAAAATGCAAATATTTAGTTGAAAATTGAACTATTTTGTAGAAAATTTACTTTTTTCTTAAAATGTACTTTTTTGCTGAAAAATGATCTGAAATCTTTTCTGGATGAAAGTTCAACTTTTATAGAAAAATTTGTCGTTTTTTATTAAAAATCATCTGTTTTACTTCAAATTTCATCTTTCTTGGATAACAATGCAACTATTTGATAGAGAATTTAACTATTTTATTAAAAAGTCATCCTTTTTGGTTCAAAAATCGTCTTTTTGGATTAAAATGTAATTTTTTTTGTAGAAACCTATTTTTTGTTTAAAAATTCATATTTTTCATATAATTCATATAATTCAACTATTTTTTTTTGAAAATTGATCTTTTTGATTAAAAAATTAATCTTTTTGAGAAAAAATTTAATTTTTTTAATGAAAATGCAACTTTTCGGTCAAAATTTATTATTTCTAGTTTGTGTATTAAACTATTTTGTTTGAAAGATTTTGGTGAATCATATTTTCTTAGGATTGATCTTTTTTAGTTGAAAATTTTCCTTCTTAGGTAAAAAAATAACATTCTTGGTTTGAAATTTCATTTTTTTCGTATGAAATTAATTTTTTGTTAAAAAGTCGTATTTTTGGTTTAATAATTCAATTTTTGTAGAAAATTGTCTTTAGACTTGAAGGTTCAACAATCTAGATAAACTTTTATTTCAGTTTTGGTGTCTAAAATATTGTTTTATTCGTTTTATAAAATATTCGATGTTTAAAGCATTAATCAGGGATTTAAAAGAATGATCAGGTGTCAGGGGGGGGGGG
>NC_046662.1:19886596-19892223 GCF_010883055.1 Belonocnema kinseyi | reverse complement strand
TAGAGCTCCAAGGAGATTATGTTGAAAAATAAAAAAAAATTTACCCAAAAAAATTGTTTTTATACTTCATTCTAAGGACTTATTGAACTACCCTCGTACATTGTGAACATTCCTCAAATTAAAATCCTCTACACCTTAATTTGACACTAGCAGATTCTTAACTCCTGTAATAACGACGCTAGATTCACTCGCGCAGCAACTTCATGCTTGTTGGGAATCTCCTATTTTTTCAATTCGGTTAACAATTCACTATTTTTAAATCAGGGAAAACACAGTCCCTAGCGATTCTTTATTAATTGATTTTTATAAAATGTTATACAGCAATTAATGTTCTTTGGTGTTAAAAGCGTGGGGTAGATAGATGATGCGTTGTAATACTGAGGTTGATTAAAGTTTTTTCTTCAATTTTGAAAGTGGCACACATAAGCTCATTTGAATTCCTACGCGAAGAGATAATTCTAAATTTTTATAATGCATTTTAATTTATTTGGAGATATCATCGGATAGTGACTCGTAACAATTGGTAATGAGAGGGTTGATTACGGTTTTTTGTCAATTTTGAAAGTGGCGCATATGAGCTCATTTGAAATCCTAGACGAAGAGATCATTATACATTTTTATTTTGCAATTAAAGTTATTTGGTGATATCATCAGGTGGTAGATCGATAACAATTGAAAATGAGGGGGTTGATTATAGTTTTTTGTCAATTTTAAAAGTGGCGCATATGAGTGCATTTGAAATCCTATACGAAGAGATCATTAAACATTTTTATCTTGCAATTAAAGTTATTTGGTGATATCATCGGATGGTGGATCGATAACAATTGAAAATGGGGGGGGGGGTTGATTATGGTTTTTTGTCCATTTTTAAAGTGTCGCATATAAGCGCATTTGAAATCCTATCAGAAGAGACAATTTTATATTTGTATACTGCAATTTAATTTATTTGGAGATATCGGATAGTGAAGCGTAAAAAATACTCATGAGGGGGAGGGATGATTATGGTTTTTTGTCAAATTAGAAAGTGGCGCATATGAGCGCATTTGAAATCCTATCCAAAAAGATAATTATGAATTTTTATACTGCAATTTAAGTTAGTTGGAAACATAATTGAATAGTGGATCGTAACAAGTGTTAATGAGGGGGTTGATTATGGTTTTTTGTAAATTTTGAGAGTGCCGAATATGAGCGCATTTGAAATCCTAGATGAAAAGATCATTAAAAATTTTTATTTTGCAATTAAAGTTATTTGAAGATATCATCGGGTGGTGGATCGATAACAATTAAAATTGAGGGGGTTGATTATGGTTTTTTGTCAATGTTAAAAGTGGCGCATATGAGCGCATTTAAAATCCTATCAGAAGAGACAATTTGATTTTTTTATGCTGCAATTTAATTTATTTGGAGACATCTTCGAAAAGTGGATCGTAACAAGTGGTATTGAGGGGGTTGATTATGGTTTTTTGTCAGTTTTGAAAGTGGCACATATGAAATCCTATCTGGAGAGTTCATTATAAATTTTTATACTGCAATTTAAGTTATTTGGATACATCATTGAGTAGTGGATCGTAGCAAGTGGTAATGAGTGGTGGATTATGGGTTTTTGTCGATTTTGAGAGTGGCGCATGTGAGCGCATTTGAAATCCTATAAGGAGAGACAATTTTATATTTTTATACTGCAATTTAATTTATTTGCAGATATTGGATAGTGAATCGTAACAAGTGGTAATGAGGGGGATGATAAATTTGTATACTGCAATTTTATTTATTTGGGGATATCATCGGGTGGTGGATCGTAAGAAGTGGTTGCGTGGGGGTTAATTATGATTTTTTTTGTTAATTTTGAAGGTGGCGCATATGGACGCATATGAAATCCTATACGAAGAGATCAGTAAACATTAGATTTTGCAATTAAAGTTATTTGGTGATATCATAGGGTGGTGGATCGATAAAAATTGAAAGTGAGGGGGTTGTTTATGTTTTTTGTCAATTTCTAAAGTGGCTCATATGAGCGCATTTGTAACTCTGTCTGGAGAGATTATTATTAATTTTTATATTGTCATTTTAGGTTATGTGAAGATATCATCGGGTAGTTTATCGGTAGCAAGTGTCAATTGGGGGTTTCCTAATACGTTGTCAAACAACATTTTTTTACATTCTCAACTTATAATGAGAAGGTCTTAGTTTTATGTAAAATTATACTTCATCAATTTTGATCTAATCTTTACGTTTGGAGACTCCTTGAGTATCGACTGAGCCCCACGCGTAAAGTTTGTATATTAGTTTTTTAAAAACACTGAAAATCATCGGATAATCAAAATTTAACATCACATGTACGTTCAGCACTTTTTGTATGTAGGCCGAATATATCTTGCTTATAGTGGAAAATTATATACAAAGCAAAAACACAATTTAGCACAAGCATTTTCGAACGTTTTACCTTCGAAAACACATTTATATTGTAAAATGTGCCATGTTATGCCGAATCCTACCAAACTCTGCCGCTAAAAATAGGGCATTATGGACCAATTTTATTTATTTTTTAAACCAAGTTCACAAGATTGATATTTTTCTTCAAAAAAGCAAGTATCCGCTTAGCCCCACTGTTGGCTTAGCCCCACTCTCCCCTAAATGAATGCAGGACTCACTCCTCAACCGTACCAAATCATAACAACATTTCTTAACCTCTTCCCTGTTGAACTGTCATGCAATTCAACTGCGGTCTCTTATCGATAATATAATATTTTTCTATCTATGGATTTTCTATCGATATATGTTATGCGTCCCGCGTTACTCCCTTCTTAGTTAAGATGGAAAGTCCTGCTTAAATACTTTGATTTTGAAAAAGACTTATTTTTATTGCACATAAAAATCGTAACAAAATTTATGTAGAAATAAAAATTTATCTTTAAAATTCTACCAGCTCTTTTGTAGATCCGATTTTAAACGCATGACTAACTACTATTTTGCCTAGAAAACCCCTCCTAAATCTGCGCCGATGAATATACGCATCTGCACTAAAACCAACAAATCTGATTGCTTCTAAATGGTCGCAATTTGAAAATCATTACTCGCTCGACTCATCAAAATACTTGCAACGACGACTATAATACCTAATCCTTCCATTTCGTGCGTATAATTTTCTTAATTGCCCATTCCTATTATACAAGCCTTGATGGTTAGGAATGTGCATTGTGCATGCATTAATGATATTGGTTTATTCTGCTCTACAGATTAAGAACCTCCTTAACTCAACTTTTTATTGAAATTCAGATTGTTATATCATTGGAATTGTCGAAAAAAGTTGATCTCAATATTTTTGAGTAAAATTTAAATTTTTGATAATAATTAAATAGAAATAGGAGGTAATTTGGGCAACATTTGTTGACGTAATAATGCTGGCGTAAAAAGGGCGTTTGTAGGATGGTCTAAAAATTATACATTTTTATATAAAATACAAAATAGCAGATTCATGTAACATTTATTAAAAAGAAGGTATTTTTTCAACATAAAATATTTTTATTTGCATTTGTTCAACATTTGTTCAACAAATGATTATTTGTTTAAAAAATATTTTTTTGTATAGCATGAAAAAATGTGCATGTTTATTAATACAGTTGGTGAATGTTAAGAATAATATTTTTTGTTAAAATACTTTCCAGTTGTTTAAACAATTTCTATTTGCATACATTTGTTTTCCACTAAATCGTGGAAAGTTCGTATTTTCTAAAATTATTGACACAATTAACTAATTTTAAATCTAATGTTTTATTTAAGATATTTGACAATTGTTTAAGGAATTTTCATTTGTTTAAACAATTCTTCATTCTGTGTATCGTACAAAGTTAATCATTAAACAAATATTAACATTTTATCCTTTTCATAGGAAATAAGAAACTTGAAAAATAACTATCTATAACTTTATTTTAAAAATTAGCATTTTTTTAAAAAAATGGGATGTAGTTTTTTAAATAAGAAAATACTAAATAATAAGCGACATAATGTGAGAGAATAAGAAATGTATCAACATACTTATTGCTGCTAACATTCTTTAAATGCATAATCAATTCCAGAAAATAATAAATGTTTAAGATTTAAAGGCCTACACAACATTCTTCAAACGAAAATAATAATAAGTTGAACTATTGTGTTTAAAATTGATGTATTTTAATTGGAAATGCAACTATTATCATGAATGATCATCTCTTTGGTTTAGAACTAGAATATTTTGTAAACTTTTTTTTCTAGTTAAAAATTAATTTTTTTACTGAAAATGTAACTTTTATATTTGATTGAAAATTGATCTTTTATAGTTAAAAGTTCATCTTTTTTAGTAGAAAAGCAATCTTCGTCGTTAAATATGCATGCGTGTGATAAAAAATTGAACTATTTGCTGAAAAATTATCCACTTTGTAGGAAATTTATCAATCTGATTAACAATTAATTTTTTTTGTGTTGAAAATTCGATTTTTGCGTTAAAAAACTTATAATTTTGGCTTGATTATTGAACTATTGTGGTTGAAAATTTAACTATGTTTTTTTAAAACTAAAATTGTCACTATTCTATATTTAGTTAAAAAATTATTTTTCAGTTGAAAATTCAATTATTTGATTGAAAGTTAAATTAATTTGTTTAAAATTCATTTTTCTAGTTGAAAATTCATCTTTTTGGTTAAAAAATGAACTGTTTTTCAAAATTCGAGTATCTAGTTGAAAATTCTTGTTTTTTGGTAAAAAACTAATCGTCCTGCTTGTTTGTTTTGTTTAGTTGAAAATCAAGTCTTTATTTAAAAATGTAACTGGTCCATTTTTTATTACAACTTTATGTTATTGAGTGGAAAATTGAACTATGTTGTTTGAAGGTTGAAATAATGTTTAAAAAATTAATTTTTTCAATGGAAATGCATCGTTTTAATTAAAAAAATATCTCTTTAGTGAGAAATTTAATTTTGTTTGAATCGTGTGTTTTTGTTGGAAATAAATTTAATACTAAAAATGTAATGACCTCAGTTGAAGATTAAAGATCGTTTTGATTAAAAATTTGTCTTTTTAGTAGGAAATTAATGTTCTCGTTTCAAAATTCGTATTTTTGATTGAAAATTCGCTCATTTACAGGTTAGGCGGATTAATCCACAATAATGTTATGTAATACAAAGTAATCCTGCGTTCGGATTAATGTTAGGTGATCCAGATTAATTCCGAACATAGAGATAATCCAAAGTAATCTGGAATAATCCAGAGTGATCCATCTCTGGTGGGCCGCATTTTTACAAGTTGTTTCCCTCAGTTTTCTTTTGTGGTGGAAAAATTCACTTTTTTTAAAAACAAGTACATAAATTTAAATATAATAAATTTAAATAGAATATTTATTTTTTTATTTATAAAACACCCTATGTTAAAAATGTTACAAGAATAAAGAGTTGGTCTTTCAATGAAAATAGAAAATTGCTTGTCAAAAATGTCTTTATTGGATATCTCCATTTTAACTGAAATTTAATTAAGGTGGTTTTTAACCTCTATGGTAGGGCATTATTGAAAAGTTGCAAAGTAAGGGGCAAAACGGGCTTTCCTGAGGTGGGGCTAGAAGGGCGACAAATGGAAATAAATTTAGTACTTAAAATGTAATG
>NC_046662.1:19885073-19886496 GCF_010883055.1 Belonocnema kinseyi | reverse complement strand
TGCGTTCCGGATTAATCTTAGGTGATCCAGATTAATTCCGAACATAGAGATAATCCAAAGTAATCTGGAATAATCCAGAGTGATCCATCTCTGGTGGGCCGCGTTTTTACAAGTTGTTTCCCTCAGTTTTCTTTTGTGGTGGAAAAATTCACTTAGTGCATAAATTTAAATATAATAAATATCAATAGAATATTTATTTTTTTCATTTATAAAACACCCTATGTTAAAAATGTTACAAGAATAAAGAGTTGCTCTTTCAATGAAAATAGAAAATTGCTTATCAAAAAAGTCTTTATTGGATATCTCCATTTTAACTGAAATTTCATTAAGGTGGTTTTTAACCTCTATGGTATGGCATTATTGAAAAGTTGCAAAGTAAGGGGCAAACGGGCTTTCCTGCGATAAAATTTTACTCGCCCATCGCCTAGATACGAGTGAAGCTTCTCCTATATGCGAGAAATTCAAGGAAAATGGTGTTGGAAAGCCGGAACGATGGTGGAGAATTATCACCGAGGGTGGGTTCTATTGCTCACGTGCGGCCTCACACGTGAGGGCATATTACCCCAGTGTGCGAGGCTAGTATCAAAAAAGCGAGGGATGAGATGTCGATATTTGCCGAGATAAAAACTGAGTTGACAAACAAGTAACGTGACGTAGAACAGTGAGGGGGGATTATGCTGAGAGAAGGATAAAGAGGATGTGTTGTAAGGCAAAAATTCGGTTGGGCAGATGGATAAAGAGAAAGTTTAATATACAATGTAGGTAAAAAATATGAGCTTCGTAGCAGCGAAAAACAGGAAAATATTTCACTACGCTTCAACGAGATACGGCTTTAAACCTGCGGCTTAGTTAATGGAACAGCTGGAGTGAGTTGCGCCACATCTTTTTCAGATAGAGCGCGTTCTGAAATTAAACTCATTTTTACAGTTGATACCTTTCCTTTATTTAGCTTCCAAAGCGAGCGATGCAGATACAATATTACTGCACGCAAATCCTTTCTTTTTTTGCTCATTCTCTAATTTTTGAATATTCTGACACTTTTTTATTTTCATAGAATCTTGAAATATTCTACATACCAACTTTTTTGTGATGTTCTGGAATATTAATTTATTGGGATAGAACCAATTTTTGGTTTTGCTTTTATTATATATCTAGAAGTCAACTTTTTTCACAATACACAAAGTATATTATTATATAAAGTTGGGGAAGTAAAGGAAAATGAGAGAGAACTTGTATGGGAAGTTTAGAAAAATAAGAGGATGGAAGTAGAGGTACTGGGGGGAGGAGAATATGGTCAAGTGATGGTAAATGAGGAAGGGGAAGTAAGGAAATATGTGAATTGGAATGAAAGTGAAGGGGAATGAGGGAAGGAAAGTAGGGGAAGAGAGAGGGAACAAGGAGAGGGGGAATAGGTGAAGCAGGG